>NC_046161.1:21986532-22286532 GCF_011064425.1 Rattus rattus | reverse complement strand
GCTAAGACTATTTGTTCTAATTAAAGACCATGCATGAGTTTGAACAAATTTGCCTTATCTGTAGAAATGGAACTTGTAGCCTTTCTAAATATTATGATTCTAAATGTGTTGGACAAGCAATTTCCTCCAGGTGTTCTAAGCCACTTCTGGAAGTGGGGGATGGAGACACAAGGTCCTTGGGTCAGTATCACCTTGCTGAGACAACCCAGGTCACATTTCCTATGCCTGAGTCTATCCCCAAACCCTCTCTTCTGCCTGGTCGAGTGGCTCTGGGTCCCCCATTGCAGGATGCACAGAGGGCTCTGGTAGCTCCCTGCTAGCAGTGCAAGCTCCGTGGCCTTGGGCTCAGCCGAAGGCTTTGTGTAGATTCCTTATGTCTTGGGCTGAGGAAGCTGCAACTGTACAGGCCAGAAGGAGGCAGTGGCAGCTCTCCGGCTGCAGCTGGCTATGGACAGAAGGGGGAGGGGTGAGAGCTAGGGGCAGGGTGAGGGGGAGGCTGGAGGGAGTGAGACAGTGCAGAGTATGGTTTATTGAGAGCCCGTTATTAAGAGATTAGTGGTATTCACGGAGAGGAAAGAAACAACAACAAAGCGTGAAGATAATGGGCTGAGACAAGAGGTTTTTACGGTTTTCCCTCTGGCTTCATCAAACCTATCAAGCGTAAAAGATGGTAAATAAATACAGAATTGTTTTAAACTGAGGCGTCAACTTCCTTCCTTTACCCTCCCCCTCTTCCTCACACTAGGTCCCTTCTATGAGACTTGTGTTCTTTCTCTAGTATCTTCCAGTCTTCTCATTTTTTCTTGGTGCTTGACTCTGGATACCTCTCATTCCCTTAGTGAATCTTACTCTTTGCCGACAAGCCAGGATTTTCTTTGCTTAAGTCTCAGAACCCAATAACCTTTTGGAAGGCAGCTCCCAAGAAGGAATTAGGCACAGACCCATGAAGATCCACCTACACTGTTGTACTGATAGCTTGCACCCTTGACTTTCAACTCTTGATCCTCTGCTTCCAGTATGACATTGCTGGGTCTTCCCAACATGCAACTAAGTTTGAGATGGTAACCAGGGTCTCTTGCATACAAAGCAAATGTTGTACCACTGTGTCACAGCCCAGCCTGTTCTTTTAAATATCTAGGCATGTATGTTCTCATTGTATAGCTGTGCCTAGGTTTATTTAACCACTAACTTACTGAAAAATTTTATTTTTATTTATTTTATACACTTACTATTTTATGTATACTTATTAACATTTGATTTATTATTTATTAACACTTTATACATTCTATGTAAACTTTATTTCTTAGTACTATTCTCTTACAATAAAAAAAGCCCAGGCATGTTATGTCTGGGCCATGTGGACGATATAGAGTCAGTTTACTGAGCTCCTGCCAAGCTCTTTTGTGAAGAGTCAGATTGTACTGTTTTACTTCCCAGCATCTGAGTGGTTCTCTTTCTCCTGATCTCACACCATTTCCTGTTGTGACTGTTTCTCAGTTTATACACGCGGATGGGTGTGTTCTGATGTCTCACTGGGGCTTTTGTTTTTACTAGAGGCAAGTATTGGGAAAGATGTTTCCATTTGCTTATTATCTGTACTCTCTTCTCTCTCTCTCTCTCTCTCTCTCTCTCTCTCTGTGTGTGTGTGTGTGTGTGTGTGTGAGAGAGAGAGAGAGAGAGAGAGAGAGAGAGAGACAGAGAGAGAGAGAGAGAGAAGGGTGTCACTAGAACACCTGTTTCTATAAAGTAAAACTAACATAAACTGAAACAGAGGAGAGGGCAATGAAATGGTTCATCAGGTAAATGAGTTTGCTGAGCGAATGTGATAGAAGGAGAGAACTAACTCAAAGAATTGTTCTCTGCCCTCCATACACATGCTGTGGCACATGCCCAACACCCCACCCCGAAGTCACAAAATAGCTGTAAAGAGAAACCAGACCTAAATATTAAAATAGAAAAACCATTGTTTTTCCGAGATAGCCAAGATCTGTGTAGCTTTCAGATCTCTGGCAGTGCTCTACACTAGAATAGACTCATTTGGAGTTCAAGCTGTTTGGAGTCACCTTGTCTTCTCGTATTTGCATGTCTAATGCTTAATGGCAGTTTGGGGGACATTCCCTCTGTTGTTCCTCAGAATGCCTTTTCAGTCTCCAGCCATTTTTTTCTTGGGCTTCTTGTGACACAGAAATAGATATTTTATGCAGGCCCACAGTTCCCTGAATCTTTTTCATGTTTTTATTATTTTTCTTATTGTTCAGATTGAATAGTTTCTATTCAAGTATTAAAAAGAGATCCTTCTTTTTAATCTCCATCGTCAGGTGGGCTGTAAACACGAAGCTTTCCTCTTGCTTCACTGGGTTTTGTCCTTCCCACTTCCTTGTTGAGATTTCCTTTCTTTTCTGCTTACTCTTCCCATAATTTGCTTTATCCCAAGCATTGACTCAGTTTTGACAATGGCAGCTTTAAAACCTCTAGGATAATTTTAGTGACTCTGGCATCTCAGATGTCTTTATTCATTTAATGTACATGAAAAAAGTTTGCATGTAATCTGGCTATACTGGGTATGGTAGTATGAGCCTCCAAATGTTGTTTAAGCTCTATATTCACCCATCCACTGCCATCAAAGAGAGCCAGAAAAAGATTGCACCAGATCCTGTTCACAAATGATGGCGACAACTCCTTGTTTCTGATGGCTGTCTATTTGGGGGTTGGTTCCTCATATACCCTTTACCAACATTGAGGGGGTAGCCTGTCACTCTGGGTGGTGGTTACAAGCTTAGGTTTCCACTAATCTCCTCCAGTGTTCCCAGTCGTCAGAGGAAGAGCTTACTCACTGCTGTGAAGAGGGAAGCTGATCTTGCAAGTGTTCTCTGTCAACACTAGGGCCCAACAGATGCATAGGTCTCAGCTTTCCACATGAGGCCACTGGTGGATGTGAATGGTGCTGCTCTTTATATTGTGTACGGTGGAAATCGGAATGTTCTGCTCAATCTTTGCGAGGTGGGAGTATTGCCTTCTCTGTGGATTTGCTTAGAGGAGGCTACCTACTGTCTAATCGTTCATCTCTACCTATGTTGCCTTTGTGCTATTTATGAGGCTTCTGTATAGTTCTGCACACATCCTGGTGTATCCAAATCTGGGGCAGTTGGGGGTAAAAATAAATCCAGAGCACTGGCATTGCTCCTCGGGTCCCAGCCCCTCTAATTGGTCTGCCCTCTTCCCTCTGCATTCCAGGGTTTTTATGGTTTAAAAATATATCATATAGAGGTTTTAGTTTCATTTAATAGCAATAAAAGGGGAAAGTAGTTCTTCAATTTCACAGAAGTCAAAGTCTTCTTATGCTTCACAAAGTAGGACATAATTTACTGCCATCTGTCTAAAGTGCTCCAACTTGACTGGTTCCCAGTGTGCCCCTAAAATCAAGTTATCAGAATGAGATGTTCTAGTTTGGTAGTCACTGATCTAAAGACACTAAAACCACACACTGCTAGTGATGGGGTTGTGATAATCCCTAGCAGATATTGGCAGAGACGTGAGCTGGTGATAATTCACATAAAAAAAAATCAGTCTGATACACAGTGACATAAAACAATACAACTTTTGTCCTGGGATGAAATAAAGTTAGAAGTGCATGCTTTGAGATGAGAATAGCATGCTGCTTGATTTATAAGGATACAATGATACATTTTTAAAAATATGGTATTGGCTGACATTTATTATGATACTGGAAGCCTTGACAAAAAAAAATAGGCACATAGAAACTAAGTGCTTGTCAAAATGCAAGTATATCTTTTCCATATTTATCTCCTAAGTGGGGAAGCATAGTTTGCCAAATGAGTTGTAGGGTCTGGCTGCTGTGCAGCCGTAGAAGTTGTGAATACTCACAGTGTTCCAGAAGATGATCAGATCCTTGAAAACTGCATACTTCGATGGGTAGAGATTGCATGCTCCAGTAGCATACATGCTTAGTGCTGGGATGCTGGCTCTGGATCCAAGTAAAATCTCACTTCCCTAACACAAATACCTTCTGAAAATTTTTTGGAGACTTGAGTATATCAGGATGACCCAGATCTCATGCAGAAATTGAAGAAGGGGGAGTGTGGTGTGTATGAGTTCTATGATTTCATAAATGTACTAGAATCATACTCTACACATTACCTTCCTACAGGATTTTCTGTAATCAGGTCTTTGGAAGTTGGGCGTACAACCTTACACTGGGTGGTAAATGGTCTATGATACCCTGGATCAAACCCCTCAATTCAGGCTATGTGAGCCCCGAGCCCTTGCCCTGTAGGGAGTTAGAGGAGATAGCAGTTGCCCAGGGCCTCTCTCACATGACTCTTAACATGGCTGTTAAGGCTGGATCATGGGCTCCTTTTCCAGTCAAGGAGTTGAGCAGCCATCGGCCTTCACTTTGTACGAAAGCCACAAAGGGAGTACGGACTGTGTAGTTCACCCCCATGAATAGCTTTCTGCTTCTCTACAAAAGCAGATATGGGAAGAAGATTAGGGAAAGTTGGGGAAGGGAGAAAAGCAGATAAAAATATAGAGGAGGAAATGCAGATCAAGATAGGAAGGAGGGAGTCAGAGTGAGAGGAGGAGGAGGAGGAGAAAGAGAAGGGCTAGTGTGCATGGTGCCTCTGGTTTCTCTTCACACCTCATCACAGGTGTTTGGAAAGCTTCTCTGGGCTTTGGTGAGGTGGTTAGCTTTTCATGCAAGGAAAGAGCAGAGGCATAGTGCCCAAGCCAGCTGAACAAGGCTTTATATGTACCACGAAGTCCCAGTACTGTTTAAGAACCCTGGGTCTGTAGTAACTCCACATTCTATGAATTGCCACTAGCCTTGGCTGAATAGGACAGAGATCATTCAGGCTAATTCGGTTGCTTCTCCATGTCTGCCCTGCGTCCTTGAAGAAATGTCAGTCTGCAGAGTAAGCAGGTTCACTGATTTTTCACCATGTAGAAGGTTCTATGCAGGGCCCACAGTCTTGAAACCCCTCGTAGTGCAGGATGCAGTAAGAAGCAGGTTGCAGGTGGCCCCCAGGTGTGTATTAGCACAGAAGGTGAACACAGCTCTGGATGTGGAGGGACATAAGTCCCCTCTCTGAGGAAGTGAGCTTCATGTTGGGTCCTCCAGCTGGGCAGCACTGACCATAATAAGGAAGGGTGGGGTGGGGGCCAGAAGGCATGGGACTGAACACTGACACAGAAACAAAGCCTAGGAATGCTCAAGAGACAGTATTCTGCCCACACTGATGAAATAGCCTGGGTCAGGGGAGGGTCCTGTTCCTATTGGAAAGGACCTGCTTAAGTGTGACAGCTATGCTGCGGCTGTCATTGTGAACCAACAACGGCAACTGAGGGAAATGGGGCAGCAGAGTTCAGGGACTATGGTTGTGTTCCCCAAAAGACAAACCTGGGTTTTTGTTCATTCAGTTTTCCATAGCTTCTTTTACATGATTGAGTTAACCAGGGCTTAGGGAAGCTTGAATCTTCTTATTCAATAAAAGGAGGCAGACCCACTGTCTTAGTGTCTCTATTGCTGTGACACCATGACCAAAAGCAAGCTGGGAAACAAAGGATTTATTCCGTTTACACTTCCACAGTACTATTCATCACCAAAGGAAGCCGGGATAGGAACTCAAGCAGGGTGGGACCCTAGAGACAGGCATTGATGCAAAAATCATGGAAGGGTGCTGCTTCCAGGCTTGTTCAGTCTGCTTTCTTGTAGAACTCAGGATCATCATCCCAGGGTTGACACCACCCACAATGGGGTAAGCACCAATTGAGAAAAATGCTTTACAGCTGGATCTCATGGAGTCATTTCTTCAACTGGGGCTTCTTTCTTTCTGATGACTCTAGCTTGCACCAAGTTGACACAAATGTAGTCAGTATACCACCCTTTCATACCATGGAGAGAAGCACTCTTAGTCTAGGGCAGAAAGCCCTGACAGTAAGAACTCTGAACTGCAGTATCATAGCCTAGGGTCTTATTCATCCCAAAAACTGCAAGATGCCCCAGGGCAGGGCATGGAGACCATCTTCAAGAGCACACTTGTGTCTGTATATATGAACCCAGTCTCTATCTCTTCCTTTATAACTCCTCATCATTCCCAGACTGTGTATCAAGGAAGTACCCACAGCACAGGGCGACCAGTACACAGTCATTGGTGAGAGACCCAATCACTCTTCTGACTTAAGAGCATTCTGGAATCAATCCTGGCTCTCTGATGCCTGGGGAGTCAGAATCAGAGAGGGGTTGGGCAACTTCTTGCTATATGTGGCAGCCGAGAATCCATTTCTGGAAGCAGCTGCATTTGGAAGTCCTGAAGGAGTCATGTGAGACTACAGAACAGATACAGAGCAACTCTGGATCAGTCTGTGAGTCTGGGCCAGCATCGATGGCCTTGCTCACATAGCCTCAACTAACTCTGCACTAAGGCAAAAATAGGCTAGCCCACCTGCTCCTCTCCTGTGCTAGCTCATATCCATAAATTGGGTATGGACAATTTATGGCCCTCAAAGCTGGGATGTGTGAGTGTACACACATGTGAGCCCATACCCATGCACTTATCACAACCAAGGCTAATTTTGCAGAAAAGTATATATAATTTTTAACTGAAAGCTTTTTCCATTAATTTTGTTTGAGTTTGACACCTTTTTTCCCTCTTACATTATATCCTGAGCACAGCTTCTTCTCCCTCCTCTCCTCCCAGTGCCTCCTCCTGCCTCCCCTCTGCCCCGGGTCCACCCATTCCTACTCCATTTCCTTTCAAAACAAGAGGAGCAATAATCAACTTGAAAAACATTCTTTTGGTCATTCTCTACCATGGGTCAACCTATCAAAAGGTGCCACACTATTATTAGTGACATTCCTAATCTGCTCAACATTCTGCTTGGTCTTCAGGGCAATATGTGGTGTTGCTTACCCACATGAAGGGCAATGAGAGAAGAAACATGACTGAAAATGGCGGTACCTGTCTTGAAGGGCAACTAATCAGATTGGCAAGGAGTGCTGTGGCAAGGGTGAGCGCTGGGAAATGGGCTTTGTGACGGTGAATTTTGATCATTTCTGCAGCCCTTATTAATAAATATTGCTGAGCACCTGAAGTCTTGGGAGAGCACACATTTCTGTGAGTGTGACTAACACCGGGGGCACTACACAAAGTGTTAGCTGGATGTCAACAGGGACCATATTCAAGAGGAAGTGGAGCAGGTCCAAGCTGCAAAGTCACCAAAGGTCACCAAAGGAGTTGTCATTGCAAAAGCCAAAGAATGAATGCGAGCTTGGCTAGCAGGGAAATGGGCTACAGGTAAATGCAACAGCTTTGTATAGAACATGTCCAATTGTTTCCAGGTTCCTAGAGGCCTGTGGAATGTGGGAAGAGAAGAGGTATTTAGAGGCTGCTTTGCTGAGAAGCACAGCCTGCTTATTTGTGCCTGCTGGGTAATGAAAGCACAAAGGAGCCTGGCTTCTCTGCCTCCATTTTGTGTTGGTCTCCTTTACACTGGGTCAGATTACTGTTCGCTCTACAATTAAGCATGCTACTCACCAGCAAGTCTGAATGAAAAGCAATAATACTGACCAAAATGTCTAACAGCTCATCTCCCACCAAGGATTAGAGCATCAAGAGCAACTGAGGCATGTGGTCAATCTTTGAACATCCTATCTCCATACCTCAAAGGTTCTGGAAGGTATCCACTCCTTGCCTAAACCTATTAGCATTTTGTGTTGCTAACATTCCTTCCTGGGTTTATGGAGGTGGGGGGTGTGTGATGCTGTAAGCAATATCTACTCATTGTCTAAAGGTTCCAAACACAAACAGAAGCATGGGTCCATTCAAGTTCACTCTGCAGGAAGAATGAGCTTATCAGGCTTTCTCCCAGAGGATAGGTGAGGAGTTACTTACAGGGGTTGGGCACTCCTCCTTCAACCCTCTGAGACTAACTGTATCTGAAAGCCTTACCCAGGGGTAAGGGCTGCCACATACATTGAGACCCCGTGCTAGCTTCCCCAGGGTTCTATATACTCTAGCCCTTTCCCCAGGCTGCACACAGAGTTTCCTAGTGGTAGGAACAGTTAGCTACTCAGGGGAGAATCTTGCTTGGATGACCTTTTGCCATGAGGTCACAGCTGACTTTTGCAAGATGGTGGTTGCTTGGCTCAGAGAATAGTTAATCATAACATCTTGTATTTAAGACTAGCAAGCTGATGGGACGGTCATATCATAATGTTTTCACCCCAAGCAGGAGCAACGGTCTCATGGGGACCAAATTCAAATGTCTCTTTAAATATCAGGACTTCTTCAGGCCACCTTAAAGAGCCACAATTGAGGTAATTGCTAAGCTATCTCTACCTCTTGGCCCCTGCTCCAATTCTTTCCCTACTTTAACCCTAGGTTGATATCCTGAAGATCTACTTGGGATCACTCAACATTCAGCCATATTTCTTTAATTTCCATTCTCTATTCCACCCTTCTACTCTTATGCTTAATTTGTGTGTTGGGATGGGTGACCAAGCCCATCTTGGGCTCAAGACTAAATATCCAGCATTATGATATAAGCCAGTGGTTTTCAACCTTTTTAATGCTGTGACACTTTAATTCAGTTCTTCATATTATGGTGTCCTAAACCATAAAATTAATTTCATTGCCACCTCAATAACTATAATTTTGCCACTGTCATGAATCATAATGTAAAAATGTAAATAATCTGTGTTTTTTGATGGCGTTAGGCAACCCCTGTGGAAGGGCCATTTAACCCTGCAAAGGTACACAACCACAGGTTGTGTGCCATTATAATAGGGGAGCCATCCCTGCTGCCCCCAGTCTGAGATCCACAGAGGCAGCCTGGGTTTATGAGAGTAAGGGTACAGAGGACATAGTTCCTTTCCTTTTCCCTCTCCAAGTCACCAGTTGTAACTATAGGTTACGATAGGAGGACTGAGTCTCATTCTGGTGTTCCATAGGGGTGGGATCACAGAATTTTGACAGTGGTGGCATATGGGTCATGATTATACTTTGTTCCAGATTTGTCAGCTGTATAGTTGGCCAAGCTATTAAAAAGCAAGACAGAAGTTAGTAGAAGAAAACAGACAAAACAGATTTTTTTTTTTTTTTTTTTTGAGCTGAGGACTGAACCCAGGGCCTTGCGCTTTGCTAGGCAAACGCTCTACCACTGAGCTAAATCCCCAACCCCGAAAACAGACTTATTAAGGACCAGGAAGACATGAGACTCTTTTTGGTGATATATGGAATGTTGAACCTCTCATGGGTCGCAAAGATTCCCTGGTGAGACACTGGACAGGGAGTTCCTTGAGGGGCAGGTGGGCTTTTCTCTCCAGAGCCCTGGGGTTCCTTCTCTTCTGGGAGATCTGAACCAGATACAATACTTTCATTTCCCACAAGTCAACTCATGTGGCAGATCCAGGCGCGGCATTGCTGAGGCCTGTCTTTAAGAGGCAGGGCATCACATGAAAAAGAGGTGCTCTTAAGGATTTCAGAAGGTGTGCTTACAAGGTGGATCGGGGGCAAAGATGCTTGATATAAAAGCCAGCTAACCAGAGCTTGATCCCTGGGACCTGTGTGAAGATAGAAGGGTACAACTGACTCCTCATAGATGTTTTCTGAGCCCTACACATGGATTGTAGCGCGCGCGCACACACACACACACACACACACACACACACACACACACACACACACACCTAATAAATACTTTTTAAAAGATTTAAGAACACCAGGGACAAAGGTAATCTTCTCTTTTACAGAGAGACAGACTCAGGGATTTGACTGAACGGATGGGATGGCAGTGGGGAGGCAGCCAGCTCACAGCTAGCGCTTGGCCTGGTGCCTCAGCTCCATTACTCCTCAGCTATACAATCCTGATCAAGTGGCTTAATCTCTCTAAGCACCAGATTCCGCCAAGATAAAATGTGAATCATACTGAGGTGTGCCAGCTTACATTTGTAAGTTCAGATCTGGGAAGCCGAGGCAGAAGAATTACTCTGATTTTGATCCCAGCCTGGGCTGGACTAAAAAGTGGATTTGAGGGGAGCCTAGACTGCAGTGATAGACTGGCATAAAAATTAGATTATAACACTCTCCTCCCTGACTTCTTCTAAAGATTGTCTGGTGACCATGGGATTAGAGAGATGACTTCACAGTTAAAAGCACTTGATGTTTTTATAGAGGACAGAAATTTGGTTCCTGGCACCCATATCTGGTCACTCACAACTCCAGCTCGAGGGGATCTGATGCCATCTTCTGGCCTCTGTGGACCTTGGCATACACGTGTGCAAATATTTATAATGCATACGTACACATACACATAAACATACAAATATATATATATATACACACACATACACGAAGACATAAATATTGTTTTAAAAATATTTCTTAGTAATCAAATTGGGAATTAGAAAATTACCTCAGACATTCTGAGAGAAGTCTGGTTTAACTGTTAATGTTAATTTAAATTCTCCTTACTTTAGCTACAGCTCTTTCAAATTTCCAGATAGGATAAGACTGGAAATTTCTTCTTTGCTATTCCATTAAGAAAGTAATATGTCTCCCTACTTAATGTGACTTTACAAGATTTGAAGAAATATGAAAAATTATTTGATAGTATGAAGTGTCTTCAATACATCTGCCCAACTTCCTCTCATGTTACTCTTCGTATAATAGTATGTTACAGAAAGTATTGTGTCTGGTTCAGATCTTCCAGGATAGTGCATTTGCCAAAGCCAACAGTAACTATACTGAATTATAAGGAACTAAGTCTTATATGTTAAATTTTATCCATCTTCATGTATATTGTTTTTTAATTTAAGGGGCTAAACCAGGATCATACAAATGTTTAGAACTAGCTGAAATTTAAAGGCAAAAGCCTTGCTAAAGTTGATGGGCTAGGCTCAGTCCCCTGTCCCAGTATGCTAAGAAAAAGAATGAGTAACAATAGAAAATTAAAGGAGGAGACTGGACCAATGCATTGGAACAGATAAGGGTCCCAGTTAGTTAATCTGTGGAGTACTACCACAAGCTTTGAGATTATGTAGAGGAAGCAAAGAACACAAGACCGTCAGAGACAGTGACACTCAGAGTGTGCGTAGGATGACCATTATCTCAGTTTTGACTTAGCTCGGTGATCTCAAGAAGTTCTCCATGCCTGAAGGACGAGCTCATTCTCGGGAGGTAGTTATGTTTGCTCTGGGGTGCAGCCTGGGCATTGTGGATAACTCCACTCATCTGCAGGAGCAGCCTGCACTTGAGAGTCTGTTGTTCCCACTGTCCAAGATGACTCTAAGTTTAGAACAGTGGCAAGAGAACTTCGGGCATCTTAAAGCACCCAGAACAGGACAGCATAAAGAGCCAATGGATGCCTCAGTCACAGTTTTCTCTCTACTTAGGCAGAATGGGGAATGTGATAAGCGAGGCATCTACCATTTCTCTGCAGACACTCCCGAAGAATTCATTTGCCTCTATGCAGAGGCAAGCAGGTAGGCAGTCTCAGAATGCAGAATGAAGGGAGAGATACCAGGCTTTCATCCTGCCTTTAGTGACCAAGGGAGGAGTCAATGCCCTTAGCCAAGGACTGAGGGTAGGCATGATGGAGATGATCACAAGGGATCAAAATGGAAGCAGATGTTCATCCCTTGCTTTCAGGTCTCAGTAGAGATGAAACTTAAGAGAAGAAGGGCATTTTTATTTGTTTGATTGGTTAGTGAAAGCTACATCTTTTATAAGAGTCATCAAGGACCTTTGGAAGAGGGATATTTAGAAGCAGTTGGTAAAACTTCTTTCTTTGGAGAACATCTGCATAAGACAGAGAGTAATGTCCCTAGAGGCAGGATGCAGGGTAACCAACTGCCTAAAGTCAATCTCAGCTTTAGACTCCATAAACAATTCAAGCAGGCAAACAGACATGCAGACAGATTTGGCACAGGGTTGAGACAGGGGCTCACTATGTAGCCCAAGCTGGGCTTGAACTTTTCATCTTCCATTCTCCTATTCCCATCTCTGAGCACTGTCATTACAGGGAAACACCATCATGCCTATTATACAAATCATTTACTGTATAGACATCCAGAACTACTCAAAACTTTCTCAAAAAGAGAATTTGGGGCTCAACTTGCAGCGAAAATATGCAGGTTGAAAGTCTACATCTTAAAAATAGATCTTTCACCCATGGTTCTTCATGAGGTTGAGAAGTGGGGCTGGGGTGGGGACCCTTGTCTTACCAGGCTTGCTCAGTCTTACAAGGGCAGGGGCAGGGGCTCTGGTGCTATTCTGCTCCCTCTTGCTAACTCAATGTTTCTTGGCAGTGAAGCTTTGGGAACTTAGCTATCAGGATCAACCTCTCCAAAGACTTTTTATAGAAAGCAGAAGCTCCTAGATGATTCTCTGATAGCTTGGGGATCAGAGATCCTCAGTGGCTTCCATGTCTCCATCTCAGAGCCCTGACCCATGCCATACTATAAGTAGGTCCCAGGCGGACTGCTGGGGCAGGTTTCTCTCACCTTTCTGTGGCTGTACATTGGGAAAGAGCTGTAGGCGACACAACTCAAACAAAGCAAGAGCAGCAAAGTTTATTTTGTCCCAACACACTGTACGAGCAGCAACTCAACTGGTGACGTCATGGAGGCAGAAGGTAGAAGACACAGACATGGCAGACTTGTGCATGTGGCAAGGACAGAGTCTAGAGTTTCTGCTGTGGAGTCTGCTTTCTTTTCTCCCCCCCCCCATTTTTTTACAGGCAAGGTACAATTTCAGATGATCAAATAGTTCATTTCAGTGATTCCAGGAAAGAGTGGAAGATGAATTGAAGGAAATATTGGAGATGACATTCATGAATTGAATGGAGGAAAGTTCCCATTCTCTGAGATTCTATAACTGCATGATTTTTGCTCAAATGACAGGAGCTGAAGTAGGTAATTCATACTCGGGGTGTGTCAGGTTCAACCTTGTTTTGTATAACTCTGTATAGGAACTAAGAAAAATCTGGTCTATTGAAGAGCTCCAGGTGCACACAGTCCATTCCTCTGCCCCCAGGAAGCTCATTGACTGTCATTGTTAGGGACAGTTAACCGTTCCCATGATCTTATCTGCTGTGCAAAATCATCAGCAAACTTTTGATTGAATATGGACACTGTTACTCACCCTTCGAGATACTGACAAATAGGTTAAGGGTCAGTAATACAACTACATAAATCTCTGTAAAATATCCCAAGTTTGAACCTTGGGAGCTACTTTGTTATCTATTTTCCTCCTCTTGCAATGCAATGCCATCCAATTTCACCAGAGCTGCAGCTAGACTTTCTGGGGACTGTCCTAAGTCACTGTCACCTCTAGTCTTCTCATACTTTACCACTCTGTAACTGCTCAATGGCAGAGGCCTGATCCTAAGGGCACTTATGGAATAAGAGGTTATTGTCAGCATCTGTGTGTCACAGAGAGGTAGCTGCTGGCCTGCAGTATTGAGACAACACCAGAGTAAAAAGGGGCTTAGCTGTGCTCTACTCTTGACATTGTTTAACTCAGATCTGAGAAAATGCAGAGTTGAAGTGAGTCTGAATATTCCTCAATGTAAAGCCAATGTGGTTTGTCTAATGCATGTTGGCTTTTTTTTAAAAAAAAAACAAATTGGCTATTTTATTTATTTACATTTCAAATGTTATCCAGTTTCCCCTCTGAAAACTCCCTATCCCATACCCCATCTCCCTGCTTCTATGAGGGTATTCCGCCACCCACCCATCCACTCCCATCTCAGTCTAGCGTTCCTCTACACCGGGGTATCAAGCCTTCACAGGACCAAGGGCCTGCTATTGATGCCAAATAAGAATCCTTCCCCTAACTCTTCCATTGTGGTCCCTGTGATCAGTCTGATGATTGATTTAGAGCATCTGCATCTGTATTGGTCAGGATCTTGCAGAGCCTCTCAGGAGACAGCTGTATCAGGCTCCTGTCAGCAAGCACTTCTTGGCATCAGCAATAGTGTCTGTGTTTGGTATCTGCATGTGGGATGGATCCCCAGGTGGGGCAGTCTCTGGATGGCCTTTTCTCCAGTCTCTGCTCTACTCTTTGTCCCTTTGTTTCCTTTAGATGTTGACTTTTAAAGACAATAGACCAGGGTAGGCTGTGTGTTATTTGCCTGACTTAAATGAGTCTTCCAAAGAACCTGATCATTCTGCCTGTGTAATCTGGGCAGGAGTAGCTGCAAATGTTTCAATTTTTATTTAAGAAAGCCTCTTTTCAGTCATGTAAATTAAAGTTTAGAGAGTTACATGTATTAATTTGAGAGACTGGGGTGGGGTGGGGAGGACCAACCTGATACATCAATTCTGGCAAGTTGTAAGCCCAAAGTTAAAGATCTTATTGGAAAAAAAAAACCAGAAAACCTATTTAAGAAGGTTCTTTGGGTGTCAAGTTATTCAAATGCATGTTCCTAATATGTTTCTAGGAGCTTCATTCCCAAAAGAGATGTATGCAGACTTAATACTTTGCTCTAATAATTTGAGGAAGTACTTTTTTGGTTTTAACAGTTCATAAGATTAGCAATCATCTTGCCAAAACTGAGATTATGCACTTCTTTTGTGTGCTTGTCTTTTCAGATGTTAGTCCATATTTTATTAATGTGCATTGTAGCATAGGTATGCACTGTCATCCAAGGTTCTCTGAATTGCCATCACAGAACACGTCCTGTGACTGCTCTGGTCCCTGTGACCTCCTGTCACCTATGAGGACATCCACAGCTGGTAGTGTCACTTCCTGCAGCTCCAGCTTTGTAGACTCAGGCGTCATGAACAGATGTTCATGGTTTCTGAGCTAATCCCAGGGGACTTTTTCACCACCCTGAGAATACAGTTTACAGCGCTGTGCATCATGGTGTCTAGAAAGCTCGGTATTTGTTACTTACTTGCCCTGAAATCAAGACTGTGTACCTTCCCCCCAATTCCATCTGCCACATCAGTCGTCTTATGGGCCATTGCTAGATGGGCCCTCTTCATTCTTCTTCTTCCTAGCCTAGGAAGAAGTAGTCATTTCAGGGTGAGTGAAGAGGTCTACTATTCTTCATTTCCTCATGTTACTTCCTGACCTCTGGGTCTATCCCAACAACTGTTGGTCCTGGGACAGGAGCCAAAAATGCTTCAAGGTATCAGAAGGTAGGGTCTGGTGCCTTCCACAGATTACCAACACATGCCATTTGCAGATGATAAAGACATAATATTGCCTGTGAATTGGAGGCACTGAGTGTCAGCTTTGCCCATGCCAGCTTGGTAGGTATCATCAGTAAAATGGTTGTGCCCACAACAGCCTTTCACTCAATAAAGACATAATTGAGTCTATGTCCAGATTTGGAGAGACCACTTTAAAAGGAGAGGTTTTTATCTCATGCTTCACATACCCACATTACAGTGTTTTCCTTGGTCCAGTCACTCATGAATATGCACTTATCTAATGATACACACACACACACACACACACACACACACACACACACACACCACATATCTAATAATTTATATATAAACATACCACGTATATAATAACTTATACATACACTCAAACACACATGCACACATACATGCAGAGAGAGAAAGAGAGAGAGAGAGAGAGAGAGATGTTTATATCCACCTAGTGACTCTTTACATGTTTCATACATGTCCTCACAAATACACTCATCATAAAGTCTCATTAATACAGTCACACTCAGCCACACACTCATTCATGCATATTTAATAACATACCTATTCACTTACACACATCTCTTATGAACATGCTCACACCTTTACCCACATCTCATGAACATCTTTAATAAAGCACCCATGACCATGCTCCTGCTCACTCTTTCCTATTCCTTGTTTCCAGAGTCTCTGGGAAAGGTGTGCATAAGAACAACACATAAGCACACACGTTTCATGATCTCAGGAGAATCAGGGACCATGCCAAGTACAGGGCTGCTAAGGTTTGTAGTAGAGGTTTGGTGTAAATATAGACACTTGCGTTTTCCTTTGGGTTTTGTTTTCCAGTTGCATGCATGTTTAGAGATGAGCAGACTTCACCAGATTGTGATGTTGTCTTTGGAAGGAAGAAAGGCTTTTCCCCCTCATTCCTGATGGAATGAAGAGGAGCTGTTGAAAGAGGCTGGGGGAGTCTCCGGAAATGGCAGTGAGGGTGTTTTACTGGAACGGAGGGTTTTCTTGGAGTCTTTGGGTCTCTGATCATAAGGAGTCCCACTGTTGCTTCGAACCAGGGAATGAATGAACAGAGGGAGGAGGCCTTACTTAGCTGGCCAGGACTACAATGGCCATGAACAGAGAGCTCTGGGTCTATGTTCTCCTCTGTAGAGCCATGGGAGAAGACATCGGTATTAAGAAGCATAGCGAGTGTAGGGTTTTCTGTTCAAAGCTGACTGGGACAAGGCTGAGGATGTGGTCTTTGGGGCAGCCTGAACTTTTGGTTGGGAGGTGATGATCTTGTCCTTCACTGTAGGGTAGGTGGGGATGGGCAGAGTCCTGCATGCTGCTGTCTAGAGGACATTTTACTTGAAAGGGGAGAGGGGGTTGGGCCACCAGGGTGATGGTGAAAAGGACATCTGTCTCTTAAATGTCATCTGGTCTCTGAAAGGGAAGCAGGGAGCCAGACTGAAAGGTGCTATTGTCTTGTGGATAGGTGAGCCATTGCAGGATCTCAACACCAGGGACTGCCACGTTGGCTAGACAGTATCCAAGTTCTGTATACTTAGAGTTGTTGGGTCCCATGTCTCTGAGTAGGTATGTGAGGGTGAGGTCAGTAGAAAGCCTAAAATCATCCCCTCTTCCTCTTGATGAGCTCACCTCCTGCTTCAGCCAAGGGAGAAAAGTAGTGTGGCCAAAAGCCGCCTATGTGTCAGGCTTCATACAAATAAATCAGTGAGTGTCCTTTATGCCCACTTCACAGAGGACAAGATCGAGGCCTGGAGTCTCTCTGGGTTCACACAGCTATGCAAAAGGGCTGGAACTCAGGCACAATCTTTGCTTTTCTGATGAACTCTGGCCTGCCTCCTATGTCTAGTGATGATCAACACAGACAGGAAAAGACCTTAGCTAGACAAATGTGTTTTGTGCTGTCACTCCTTCTCAGATGGCTATTCTTCCTCAGCCATACTGGCACAGGAATCCATCCTGCTTCCAGAAAGGGGGAAGCTTAACATTGCCTTGAGTCTCTGTTATGTGCCACTGACTCACTGCGGTGCTCTGAGAATCATCTTATTCTGGCATAATGCTCATGTTTCTGCTGCGATGCTATCCCTGACCTCTCTTGCCAGGGAGCAGCAACTTTCTCCTTGGCTCCCTGAAGCTTCTTTACTACTCTTGAGTCTCTGGGGTTTCTGCTACAGCATTTAGGGACTGCCATGGTGGAGCCTGACCCGGGAGGCTAGTCTGTGTTGAGTCCAAACAATTTAGCAGTTCTAAGTCCTGTGACCTTTGTCTGGACACACTTAGAGGGTGTCTGTGGAGCAAAAGAGAGCCTGTCCTGAGGCATTAGGCTGAAGCTTCATGTCCTTATCTTTGTCAGCTGTCCAGCTGTCAGTGGCTAGCCAAGACAAGAGCCATCAGCTCTGAGCATCCAGAACTAGATATTCGGCTGCTTGGGGACCTCATTAGCCAGTGTTTTCAGAACATGTTGGATTCTGTGAGCTGCAGGTACTCCCAGCAAGACATGGCTTGGGGAGAAGGCAGGGCCCTCTGCATGAAGCATTGGTCTTTTATCTCTTGTGCAAGGGTGTTTGGCTCCTCTAAATGTCAAAAAAGCAGCAAGGATTAACCATCTACATACTCATTGGTTATCAAAAGGTATTCAGAGATCCTGGAGCAGATTTTACAGGGCATTAGCCTGCATTTGGGGTCGCATTCATAAGGATTGGAGCAAGGCCCCAACTGAGATCCCAAAGCCCACTTGGACTGGTGTTCTGGAGGCAACAGCACAGGGGACTTGCATAGGAAAAAAGAGAGTTGTGAAGTCCTTAACATGTGAATGTCAAGCAGTAGGGACATAGTTGGGCCTCAAGAACCAAGACTATAGGTTCACTGTCTAAAACTCTCATCCTGACAATATGAGTCACTATCTCACCATCTTTATTTCATGAGTGCGAAGGTCCAAGTGTAATTTCATATGTTAAGGCACTAGCCTGAATTGTGCTGGCAGGAGGCCTTGTCCTGCCAGGTTACCCCCAAGATAAGATTAGCATCTTCAAAACAACAACAAAGGGAGAGCAAGCTCCCTCCCCATGCTGAGTGAGGGTGCAGTTGGGGCAGCCACCTGCCTGTGAGATGGGAAAGGGGAAGAACTGAGGAGGGTGGTTTTTTAATGGTATTTTATTTATTTACATTTCAAATGTTATACCCCTTCCCAGTTTCCCCTCCACAAACCTCCTATCTCCTCTGCTTCTACCTCCTGCTCCCAGACCCACCCACCCACTCCCACCCCAGTGCTTTAACATTCTCCTCTGCTGGGTCATGAAGCTTCCACAGGACCAAGGGACTCCCCTCCCATTGCCAGATAAGGCCATCCTCTGCTACATATGCTGCTGGAGCCATGGGTCTGTCCATGTGTACTCTTTGGATGGTAGTTTAGTCCCTGTGAACTCTGGGGATCTGGTTGGTTGATATTGTTGTTCTTCCTATGGGGTTGCAAATCCCTTCAGCTTCTTCAGTCCTTCCCCTAACTCCTCCATTGGGGTCCCATGCTCAGTCCAATGTTTGGCTGTATACATCCCCATCTGTATTGGTCAGGTTCTGGCACAGCCTCTCAGGGGACAGCTATACCAGGCTCCTGTCAGCAAGGGCTTCTCGGCATCGGCAATAGTGTCTGAATTTGGTGTCTGCAGATGGGATAGATCTCTAGGTGGGGCAGTGTCTAGATGGCCTTTCCTTCAGTCTCTGCTCCATTCTTTGTACCTGTGTTTCCTTTTGACAGGAAGAATTCTGTGTTAATATTTTGGAGATGGGTGGGTGGCCCCATCCCTCCACTGTGGGCCGTGCCTATCCACTGGATATGGTTTATACAGGTTCTCTCTCCTCTTTGTTGGGTATTTCTGCCAATGTCATCCTTGTTGGGTCCTGGGAACTTCTTGGGTCACTGGATCTGGGACTTTCAGTGGCTACCCCTAGTTCCCCATCCCCCACTGCTATACACCTCAATTCAGATCCTGGCCCTCTGTACTTCTCCTCCCTCCCTCTCCACCCCTGATCCTGCTCCCCTTTGTCCCTCCCCCTCTTATTCCCCCCACCAGATCCCTCCCTCCCTCTAGCTCTCATGATTATTTTCTTCCCTCTTCTGAGTAGGACTGAAGCATCCAACTTTTTCTTCTTGGGTTTCCTATGGTCTGTGAGTTGTATTGTGGGTATTCTGAGCTTTATTTCTTGGCTAATATTCATTTATCATTAAGGACATACCATGTGTGTTCCTTTGTGACTGGGTTATCTCACTCAGGATGATATTTTGTTTTCCTTTTTTAACTTCTCATTTTTTAATCTTTCTTTATAGTCCACACTTTATCTCCTTCCCAGTTCATCCTCTGCCTGTTTCACATCTCACACCTCCCCCCAATCTTCAAGAGGATGTCCCCACTCACCCCCACCCCACCAGACCTCCCCACTCCCTGGGACCCCAAGTCTCTCCAGGGTTAGCTGTGCATCTTCTCTGAGTCCAGTCCTGGAAGTCCTCTGCTTTATATGTGCTCGGGGCCTCACATCAGTTGTATGCTGTCTGGTTGGTGGCTCAGTGTCTGAGAGATCCAGGTTAGTTAAGACTGCTGATCCTCCTATAGTGTTGGCCTTCTCTTCAGCTTTTTCCAGCTTTTCCCTAACTACAGGGGTCAGCAGTTTCTGTCCATTGGTTGTATGTAAATAGCTTCATTTCTTTCAGCTGCTTGTTGGGCCTTTCAGAGGGCAGCCATGCTAGGCTCCTGTTTGTAAGCACACTATAGCGTCAGTATTAGGGTTAGGCCTTGGGGCTTCCCCCTGAGCGGGATCTCAATTTGGGCCTGTCACTGGACCTCCTTTCCCTCAGTCTCCTTACCATTTTTTGTCCCTGCATTTTTTTCGGACAGGAACAATTCTGGATAAGAGTTATTGACTGTGGGATGGTAAGCCCATCCCTCTACTTGATGCCCCGTCTTTCTACTGGAGGTGAACTCTCTAAATTCCCTCTCCTCTCTGTAGGGCATTTCATCTAAGGACCCTCCCTTTGAGTCCTGAGAGTCTCTCACCTTCCAGGCCTCTGGAACAGTCTGTACGCTCCCCCCACCTCCTACTTCCTGAGGTTACCTGTTTCAATTCTTTCTGCCGGCCTTCAGGGCTTCAATCCTGTTCCTCCCTCCTCCAATACCTGATCATGTTCCCCTCAGGGTGATATTTTCTAGTTCCATCCATTTGCCTGTGAGTTTCACGAAGTCATTGTTTTTAATAGCTAAGTAGTACTCCGTTGTGTAAATGTCAAGGGATATCTGAGCTGTTTCCAACTTCTGGCTATTATAAATAAGGCTGCTATGGACATAGTGGAGCATGTGTCTTTCTTATATGTCAGAGCATCTTTTGGGTATATGCCCAGGGGAAATATAGCTGAGTCCTCAGGTAGAACTATTTCCAATTTTTTCGGGAACCACCCGACTGATTTCCAGAGTGGTTGGGACAGCTTGCAAAACCACCAGCAATGGAAGAGTGTTCCTCTTTCTCCATATTCTTGCTAGCATCTGCTGTCACCTGAGTTTTTGATCTTAGCCATTCTGAGTGTTGTGATGTCTAAGAATGTTGAACATTTCTTTAAGTGCTTCTCAGTCATTCGAGAGTCCTCAGTTAATAATTCTTTGTTTTGCTCTGTACCCTACTTTTAATTGGGTTATTTGGCTCTCTGGAGTCTAGCTTCTTGAGTACTTTGTATATTTCAGATATTAGCCTTCTATCAGATGTAAGGTTGGTAAAGATCTATTCCAATCTGTAGGTTGCTGTTTTGTCCTATTGACAGTGTCCATTGCCTTACAGAAGCTTTGCAGTTTTATGAGGTCCCATTTGTCATTTGTTGATCTTAGAGAACGAGCCATTGGCGTTCTGTTCAAGAAGTTTTCCCCTGTGCCAACGTGTTTGAGGTTCTTTCCTACTTTCTCTTCTATTAGATATCTTGTTCCTGGACTTCTTGCCTCCTTGAACTGTGAGAAATAAGTTTGCTGTGTGAGTCACCCAATAGACAGCAGTTTGATAGAACCCTCAGAGCAGATTAAGCCAATGTATATGGATACTGAACCCAGAGAACACAAGGTCACAATGCAAGCTGCTAATGAGTTCTTAGTCTCTGAGTCCCTGTGGCCTGGACGCCCTGGCTCAGTGCTTGCCTGACATTTGTTTTTGTTTGTTTCATCTTTCAGTAATAATTTTCAGTCTAAAAAATGTTGCGGCTCTTAGCAACATTTCAGGAAGAATACTCAATTGACTGAGAGACATGGAGTTAAGATTTGATGGGGGTGAATGTGGAGCTGAGCTACTCCTGTGAAATGATTAGATTAGCTCACTTAGGCAGTAGTTTCTCAATAGCGCTGAGGTGCCTGGTCAGGAGTCCAGGCTCTTTATTGGTGCAGTGGCACTGTCCTGTGCCCCTGACCTCTTGCAGTTATGTGTGTGCCCACCTGGGGATCTGCTCTCTCCCATTGTATCTTCTTTTTTATAATAGAAATATTTTAACAAATTAACTAATTAGCATAATTTTATATGAATACATTTCTTTTCTATCCTTTCTTTCTTCTTTCTCCCTTTCTTCTGTCTTCCTTCCTTCCTTCCTTCCTTCCTTTCTTTCTTCCCTCCTTCCTTCCTTTCTTATATTCTGACTATAGTTTCCCTTCCCTCCCTCCCTCCTAGTCCCTCTCTCATATTCCTCCTCTGCCTCCACCCACCCACTCCTGCTAAGTTTCTCTTCAGAAAAGGGCAAGCCTCCCACAGATATCAACCAACCGTGGCATATCTAGTTGCAGTAAGACTAGGCACCTCCCCTTGCATTGAAGCTGAACGAGGCAACCCAATAGGAAGAAAGGATCCTTAAAGCAGGCAGAACAGTCAGAGATAATACCTTTCCCATTGTTAGGAGTCTCACAGCAGACCAAGCTACACAAGGACCCAGAGGCTGGATAGTTCAGAGACCTAGAATAGAAAATGATTTCTAATGATATTCTGCTATACTCATAGATTGATGTCTAGTCCAATTGCCATCATAAAGGCTTCTGATGAAACCCTGCAACTGACGGAAACAGATGCAGAGACCCACAGCCAAATATTAGGCAGAGTTTGGGGATATCCTGCAGAAGTGGAGTATTGTAGATGTCAGAAGGGTCAAGAGGAAGAATTCTGAGCCAGAAGGGTCAGAATCAACAAACCCAGGCTCACAGAGACAAAGATGGTTGGCAGATCGACCTCTGAAGACTCTCTTCTTCATGAGCTCTCTGATACCTATCCTTAAAATGGCCTCTGCCTCCAATGAATATGTGGAGGCTGTCCTGTGGCTGTGGTGAGGAGATCTGTCCTCTCAGGGAGCCATAGAATCACAGAGGGATCAAGCTGAAACTGAGTCTACCCACATCCTCCCACCTGCCACTTTCCCTTTGGTAAAACAAACATAGTAAAATCCACATCTCATCGAGTACCCACAGCACCATAAATGTTATAGTCTACAGTAACGCCATAGCATCATTTTCTTTTCTTTCCCCAAACCCCCCAAGGATGGAGAACAGGGTGGGCAGCCATGGGCTTGAGCTGGTGAGGATCTGGCACTTGCTTTCTCGTTGTTTCTCTGAGTTTTGTTCTCTGAAACCAGAAAAGAAAACTCTGTTGTGCTTGGTGGAATTTTACAAAGAAGACTTGAGGTGGATATAGGGATCCAGTTCTGTGCTTTCTTGCAAACAACCACGTACTAGATTTCTTCATGATGTGTTAGGATGAACAAATCCTTCTCTTGGTGTGAACAAGAAGAAATGCCTCAGGCAGTAGATTAAGCTGTTCAGACTCTGGGATCTGAAGGAGGCAGAGGCCAGGCCAGCAGGGAATGGCTTTTCTTTGAATCCTGAGAACAGAGGCTGCTAGCCTGACTTCCCAGGCGATGAACAACACACCCAGCTTGCTACTGCTCAGCTCATTTTCTCCTTGTTTTTACCCTAGGGGTGTCCAAGTACAGAATTCAGCATGAAGAGGGGTCAGAGAGGAGGTATGAGGACAAGCAAGACCAACATAGCAGTATGGACTGCAGCCTTCAACCTCATGCTTGTATGGCATGTTAATAATGTGCTTTAGTGGTAATATAGCTCACCATGATGGACCTTCCCATCTTCAAGTGAAGTACCAAAACACCGGGCCACTGAGCAACATGCTTTTAGAATCTAGTCCTTCCTCTTTTCTCTCTCCCAGCCAGTCATACTTGTTTAAGGAGAAAGAAAGGCTGAATTTGAGGTCAAGCAGGGTGAACTGTGCTTAGCGAAGTATGTCAGATCCCATACAATTTGGACCCTGATCCACCTAGCTTTGGTTCAGCTCCCATAATGGCATTGCTGCCACTGACCGTGTCCTAAATGACAGTCTGAGCTCAGCTCAGGCAGGACTAAGAAGGATAGCTGGCAGACAGATAAAAGCTTACACTCAGCATTCCTTCAGAAGTGTCTATTGCCTAATCTCCCCCTACCTCTGGCAAATGGGGCATCAAGCTCCCTATTACGACATACTTGTAACACACATCAAAGCTTGCACCCCACTGCACCCACCTACAGCTCCTAGCTCTCTTTGAAATGAGCAAGGCTTTCTGCACTGTTTTTGCTACTTTCTCTGTCCCCCAAAAGGTAGCTATGAAAACTTTGGACTTCCCCAAATGCCTCTGGCTATTTTCTCTCTACCACCGAAGAGGAAGTCACGTGGCAGTTTTATATTCCCAATAAACCTTCTTCCCATCCATAGAGTGGTCTAGGTGGGTGGCTTCCCTGTGCCCTTACAATCTGCTGAACTCTGCATTCAGATCGTGCGGCTTATAGAAGTCCAATGTACTATCCATTGCACAGCAAAGCCTCATATAATCCATACATCTATTTTTCAAAAAGGAAGCTTCATCTGTGTCCTGTTCCCTGTAAAGAGGACCACATGATGCAATGATGGAAGAACATTTCTCCAGATTGGTTACCATTGGCTAGGTGGGAGTGGGGTAGCTCTTCAGAAAATGACCACGCTGACACCTCCAGATTGGAAGCTGCTCCAGGTAACTACAATGCCCTTTCTTCCATTTTCTCTGGCCAGCCAATCCAGCATTGTCCTGGCTTGAAGGACAGGCTCCCTCCCTAAGCACCTTTCTCCCCACCCTCACATCTACCCCACCACACCCACACCAGCAATTAGCAAATGTCTACGAATGGTGACGTCAGATGCTCCAGAGCAGTGCTGAGACAGAAAGCCACTGACTCCACATATGTTTCCATGCACTTGGAATAAGAGGAAATTACCTCCAAAGTCTTTAGGCCTGAGGTGAGTAGAATGGGCATTGAGGAGAACCTCAGGGCCACAGTTCTCAGAAATAGCCTTACCCCTCCCCATTGAAGAGGGCCAATGTGGCTTAGAGAATCATGGGTCCAGGAGCTCATGGGCTCAAGGTTAACACATAAAACAATCTAATACCTCCCCACATCCTGACAGCTTCATAAGGAGTGAAAAAGAGAAGCCGCAGAGTGAGAACTGCCTAGTCTCCAGCCTGGGGAGTGTCCACATCACATCCGCCAAAGACTGAGAGTAAAGATGTGACTACTCAAAGGCTGGATGCCCCTGTGGGAGATTACACATCACATGCCATCACAGCGCTGTGCCTTGCTGGTTTCTCTTCTCTAAGAGCTTCTAGTTTTCTTACGATGACGGTGTGGCATTGATTATGGCCCAAGAACCCCAGAGGGTTTGTTAAATCATAGATCTGGATGAAACCCTGAACTGCTGTGTGCTTCTGGCATCTGCAACTTTCTTATCCATCAGAGAACATTCTGGCTCTACTAGATCAG
Source organism: Rattus rattus (assembly GCF_011064425.1). NCBI lineage: Eukaryota > Metazoa > Chordata > Mammalia > Rodentia > Muridae > Rattus > Rattus rattus. The sequence goes on along the minus strand of NC_046161.1, from coordinate 22,261,485 downwards.
GAAGCATTGCATGGTGTACAAGGACAGGGTCAGGGGACCCTCTGCTTGCCTGAAGCTTCCTGTGAATAAGCAGTATGAAGAGTCCATGCCATTCATGTCTCTCTTGAATAGACCTACCTTTCTCACCCTGCCTCAGGGATGTTGACTTTCAAGAGTCATCCTCTCACAAGTTGAAAAGAGGCAGAACCAAGAGTTAGAAGATGCAATTTCCTCTCATGCCCAGGCACCAGGGGCAGAGCCTTTCAAAGAGAGAAATCAAACATCTCTTGGATCAGAAATAGTGAGTGGCCTTCACAGAGACTGATGTGGAAACAGACTCTGGAGAGAAGTGGGGTACAGGGGAGTAGCAGAGAACCAGCTCACCTGTGACTTTTCCCCTCCATGAATACGGTGGCTGGGTAAGATGCTTGGGATAAGGACTGGTGCCTCCTCCCTCAACCCCACTCTTCTCATTGGTCCTAGACAGGTACAGTCTGTTAGCACTTTCTGTGAGAATGGACATGGCCTATGTGTTGGATGCCTTGTGCACCATCACTGCCATGTGTAGACATAGGACACTGAAAACATGGCTCAGTGGACTGACAGGCTATGTTCTTAAATGTAACTAATTGTAATATATTTAAATAGCGCAATGGGTAGTACCAACCAGACTGGGCAGAACAGATCTGGTCTCTTTCTTTAGAATAGAATATGGAGGAAAGAGACGGAATAGTTGGCTGTCTGGCCTTTTACCAGGGAGGTGACTTAAATAAGAATGTTCCCCACCGGCTCATGTATTTGGATACTTGATCACCATTGTTAGTGCTGCTTAGGGAGGTTTATGAGGTGCAGCCTTTCAGGAGAAGCCAATCAGTGGTTTAGGTCTGAGAGTGCACAGCTTGGCTCAGTATCTAGTATCATTTCTTTACTTTATGTTTACTACTGGGATACCATCTCTGATCTCTCAGTTCCTGCCTCTTGCCTCCCAACCATAAAACTCTTATTCCTCTGGAACCATAGCCCAAATAAATTCTTTCTTCTATCTGCAGTCATGCATTCTTTACAGCAACAGAAAAGAAACTATTAAACTTTGTTTGGGCCAGGCAGGCCTACCTCAGCCTGGCCACAGACACTCTCCAACTTTCAGAAATTGGTTTAACCCCATACTGCCTCAGTTTTTCTCCATGTGCATGAAGAGATGCTGAGCTCTGACAGACACAGAAAGAAATGTAAACACCTGAATAAACATCACTTAGATCAAAGCACAGACATGACTGGAATCTCATCAGCTTCTCATACTCTCCATCACAACCTCTTTCTACAGATAACTCCTACTTTCTTAATGAATAATAGTATGTTTGGGGCTGAATTGAGCCTCAGTTTTAGGGTCCTTTTCTAGAATGTATGAGGCTCTGGGTTGTACTATGCACCCCCACAAACCTAAAAAAAAACCCTAAACATCGAAACCAGCAAAGAACAACAACAACAACAACAACAACAACAACAACAACGACAACAACTCATCAGTTTGGCTCCTGTTTGAACTTCATGTAAATAAATCGTGTATTCGGGGCAATATTCCACCTTTGTCATTCTATTCAGTATCTTGCTTGTTAGGATTATCTACACTGTTATGTGGAATATTGCAGTTTGTTCATTCTTGTTTCCATTCCTGTTCTTATTTGTGAATACATTATACCTTATTTTCTAGCTTTCCTGTTGCTGTGTCTCTGGGAAGTTTCTGGTCCGAGGTTTATGGATGACATTTCTATAAGCCTTTGCTTACCTCTCTCTAGATTGGAGCCATGCCGGCTTCAGACACAGCAGAGAAGTAGCTCCAAGGGCAAAGATACTCTTATGAAGGGAGGGTTAGGAGAAGCAAGATGACAGCAAGGAATCTGTCCTTGTGCTTCAGAACTCTCTCTAAGTCTATGAATATGCATGCTGAAGGTATGCAAATGTGTGCTTTCGTAAATGCTGCCAAATAATTTTTGCAAAATGGCTTTGCTAATTTACACATTCATCAGGAGCATGTGAACGATCTGGCTGTTCCATTAAACAGCACTGTGTATTTTTGATAATTTTAATTTTAGCAATTCTGAAGCATATATAGATTTAACATATTTTGGGTACAATTATATATGCTCATATATTCATGGAGATGGTATTGGTCAGGAGTTTTCAGAGACAGAGAACTAATAGGAAGTGTGAACTAATATGTATCTGTATCTGTGAGGAGAGAGAGAGAGAGAGAGAGAGAGAGAGAGAGAGAGAGAGAGAGAGAGAGAGAGAGATCTAATGGAATTTAGATATATTCTTGGAACCTCAGATTTTTCTTTTTAGAGTTCAACTAAGTGGGTGAGGCCCATCAGAAGCTGTTCCACTTTAAGCTTTCTGATTTGAACATTAATATCCCTAAATCCCTTCACAGGGATATTGAGACTGGTACCAAACAAGTACCTGGGTAACATGCATTGGGTGAATTGTACTATCACTATAGAAATGGACCACTCTGTCATAGAATAGCAGCCATTCAGATATCATTTATTCCCTTTTTACATGACTGTTACTTTTTTTGCTTGTTTTGGTGTTGTTTTTCTAACTCTTTGAAGACTAGGTATTCTTAATAAAATGTATTTGTAAAATATATGTGTGTTCTAGACACCCCCTTCATTCTGCTGGGCAATTTTTGAATAGAACCTTAAAAATGCAGAATAATCCATACTTTTCAGGATTATGGATTTTTGTGGTTTTTTTTCCTGTAATGCTTACCTACTACAAATTCACAAAAATACAAAGTTATACCTTTAAGTCTGTGTTCTTCACTTTGATATTTTTATCTGCAACTCACTTTAAAAAATCCATCTCTTTAACCCCTTCCAGTGCACCTATGGTATCGCCTGTTGTTGTTGCCTTTGATTGCCTCTTAGAACTTGCAGTTAAAACCCTATTGCTGAAAGCACCATATACTTTGCATACAGGAATGGGAGGATTCAAGTTGGAACTGACCTGGAAGCTTCCTCCCATAGGACTAGTTCTCATATGAAGTTACTGTGTAAGGTGCTAAGGTAGAAAAGAACTTAAAAGTCCTACCCATGTATAAAGTCTATGAAGGACAACAAAATGACCAGTATGGATAGGTCCAAGGATGCAATAGTGACACTTAATATCTTGAGGGTAAACAATAGCTATCTAATTATACTTAAGGCCTGATTATGTCTTGTACTGTGAACCTAACCACCTACCAATGCCTGGTGAGGTCATGGATCTATGAGGAGTACTTGTTAATGCCATATCCTAAATCAGTATAATTTCTAACTGTACTGTAAATCATCTATCATTACATCCACAGATAAGTGCACCTATCCCCATCAAAGAATCCTCTTTTTTTCAGCGGAGAATTTCAGAGAAATTTATAACAGGTAAAAATTCAGGGGACTACAGACTACACTTAATTTATGCATCAACAACTCTCTTTTGGATTCTCAGGGAACATTGTGGAAGAGGGGACTGAAAGATGCCTTCATGAAATGTCAACAATATAGTTGCTTAAATAAGACTTGCACAGTGATGTCACCTGATGACATGTCAGAGTGGATGGAGAAATCTCATACGGCATCATCCCTAGATGAAGAGCTACAGATAATTAGTGGTTGCTAAGAGAAGCAGAATCAATCTTCTCCAAGGATCGGCTCCCTGATAGGTTACCCAGTTGCAGATGGTTATACTTAAACACACATACATAAGAGCAACACTAAACAGACTCATGAGATTGCATTTGCATATATATATACATACACATGTATATATACATATATGTATATATCATATATAATAATTAAAGAAGAGATCATATGTTGAGGTAGTGAAGTACATGGGAGGAGTTGGCGTTTGAAGACTGAGGTGGAAATGATGTAAATATAGTACTCATGCAAGAAATTCTCAAGAAAATATATATTAAGTATTTAAAATAATTGGAAAATGACTTCCCTGTATTTTATGAAAAAGTCTGCTTTTGGAGAAATGATCAGTACTACCACTCATTACTAAAGAATGAGAAGAAAAATTTGTAATTAATGATTTAATTACTTTTTAAAAAATTACTTTTTAATTTATTTAGTGTGTGTATGTGTATGTATGTGCGTGTGTGTGTGTGTGTGCTTGTGTGCACATGTACTTGAGATACCTGTACTTGAGAGGCCAACAGAGAGTGTTAGATCGCCTAGATGGAGATGCAGGTGGTTGTGACCTACCCAACATGGACGCTGGTCCTCTATAGGAGCAGTGCATACATTTAATGCTCAGACATCTCCCCAGCTCCAATGTAGTTACTTTTATTTTACATTATTTCATTTCGACTTTAATTTTTTGTTATATTTGCCTTTCATTCATTAATGGAATGGGCCTTTAGAGAAACATTTAATAATTTCATGAGAATTTATGTCATTGAATAAATTCATGCATATAACTATATGACTCTTTATTGAACAATAGCTGTAAGATCAATGTAGTTCCTGTTGCATTTGTGATGTTGGACATGTGTTCTCATGCCACATTTCCTTCATGCGTCCAGTGGTCACGCTTATCTTCATCATCTCATGTTTAGTTCCTAGTCTTGATTCACTATCTTTTTATCTTTTTAAAATGAGTCTTAAAAATTGTTTTTTGTACTTTTTGATGTATTTTAAAAGTACATAAATTTATGGTGATAAATATTTTTCTCTCAGCATTCATTTAGCTATACTTCATAACTGATATGTCATACCTTCATTTCCATCCACTCCATAATTTTAGTTGTATCTTGTGCTATGTGTCATTTAGAACTATATTTACATTTTTCTGCCATCTGACGTATTTGGTTATCTTTCATTATTCAATTCTTTCTTCAGTTTCTTTTCTTGTCTTCTATCAGGCACTGAGCTTCTAGAAGTAGGGGTGTACCTGTCATCCTGCCTTCCTCTTCTCCAAGAGTTCTAATATAGTGATTTTGCCTGTGAGGAGGCTAAGCTAAGCAGTAAAATAGCTCACTTCTTCCCCAGGGAACTGAGCTCACATCAACAGCAAGCAAAGAGACATAAAGCCTCAAGGCCTCCTGGGGAACAGTGGGGGTTACGGTAAAAGGAAGGTGGAAGGAGCTTTGATCACTTTCTGAGGACTGTGGGACCAGTCTGTGTGAAGGAGAACAGTGGAGCAAGCATTGTCTTGGGGGCGAGGATGGGGGTGAGGGGCGCAGAACAAGACAGATTTCAGAAACTCTTTCAAAATGACTGTGATTTGATTAATGTACAAAGCAGTGGGTAAGTAAACTAGTGGAAGAAAACAAAGAGGGGCTTCAGGTAAGTGAAGTTTAACAGCTGTGGTTGAGCTTTGGGTAAGAGACAGAGAACGGAAGAAGATGGGGGAGGAAGAGGTGGGCAAAAGTGAACCTCTGTCTCCTAATGTCCTTGTAGTGAGTTCCATCACATCTGACCTGCTCTCTCCTAAAGGACATGAAAAAAGGCTTAAAATCATTCAGTGAATTAACAGTTCAAAGAAATAAAGGAAAGTAGACTATGAGTTGCTCTTGCAGTAATGCTATTCTTCGAAAATGACAAAAATATTATGCTCTATGAAACAAAACTTAAAAAAATTGGTACTTAACAAACTCACATGAAACACCCACCAAATAAAACTTTTATGGCTGAAAGCACACTATTCAGGATGCTAATTCAAATCTACATTAAATTCAGAGAACAAATATAAAGGTAATTTTGATGGTTTGCATATGCTTGGTCCAAGGAGTAGCACTATTAGGTGTGGCCTTGTTGGAGGAAGTGTGTCATCGTGGGGATGGGCTTGGAGACCCTCCTCCTGGAAGTCTCAGCTCCTCCTGCACCACACCTGCCTGGATGCTGCCATATTCCCAACTTGATGATAATGGACTGAACCTCTGAACCTGTAAGCCAGCCCTAATTAAATGTTGTCCTTTATAAAACTTGCATTGGTCATGGTGTCTATTCACAGCAATAAAACCCTAAGACAGTAATTATGTAAATAAACACATACACACTACACAGTCTGAACAGCATATGTGGTTTCCTTCATTCTTTTTATTGTTAAATTCAAAATCTATAGTGCCAAAGACTCAATTTACTAGAATCAGGGATGAAATGATTCTCCTTGATAAAAGGAATGCTTTGGCAATTGTGTTCCAAAATAAGCATTTTTGAAAATACCGAACAATTCCTAGATGGAGACACCATCAACATCAATGTCAGACGAAACAGTCTGAAGAGACATTTAACCAGGGTATAGACTGAAGCAGAAGTCATCATTGTCATTGTCATCGTCATTGTCGTCGTCATCATCATCATCATCATCATCATCATCATCGTCACCATTACCATCACCACCACCATCATCACTGTGATCATCATCATCATCACGGTCATCACTATCATCATCTACCTACAAAAATCCCATGACCAGATGACTGACTACTGCTTAAGTGTTTAAACATTAAAATAAGGATTATTACCAATTTTCAGATTTTCTTTTACCAGACAGAAGCAATCAGACTACTTCATAACTTGTGGCCAACAGGAATTTTTCCCAGGTCTGCAAGGTGAACCTTTATCTCCAAACTAGATAAGGGATAAAAACCCAAATCGGATGATGATCTCAATATATTTACCAAAAATAAATGGAAAATGAACACCTTTCATTGATTAAAATAATCAAGTAAACAAATAAAAGCACTAGACTAGAAGTACATGATGCTTCCTTAACCCCCCATAAAGGACAGAAGTCAAAAGCAAGTGACATCAAAGCTACACAAAGAAACGAGCAGAACCCTGAGAAGATTGGACAAACAGAAGACCAGTAGCTAAAGTCACGGGATTTTTATGATACAGTTGAAATGCTCGAGAATTATTTGAGGTTACATTATTGTGAGTGAAGACACTAATACTTTAAATGGGCGATTGTGTAGGATAAAAGCTGTTTATAAAAGAAAGAATATTATTTTGACAGTATTTACTGTCTAATTTTGCCTGGCATGTGCGTGGGTGTGTATGAGCTAATGTGTAACGTACCTGAGTGTAGTATGTGAGAGTGGGTGAATGAGCATGTGTGAGAGCAAGTGGGTGTGTCTCAGTGTGATGTGTTTTGGTGTGATGTGTGATTTGTGTGTGATTGTGTGTGAGTGTATTTGTGAGTGAGTATGAATATGTGATGTATGTGAGTGTATATGTGTGTGTTTGAAGTGTGTGTCTAATTTCTCTTTGTCTTTAACTATTCCAGTGTGCATTTGCAATAGGGTTGCCTCTTGTGTTTTGGTAAACTGCTTTGATGAGGTGCGTCAAGTGATAGATTATTCCAGTTACAATTAATGTAATTACTAATGTATCAGGTTTAATCCTGCCATCTTAACATTTTCTCTCACATAGCTCTGTCATTCATATTTCGATTTTTTCTCCTTCCTGTCTCTTTTTCTGGGATGAAATAATAATCTCAATTTGTTTCCATTATTGACATTTTAGTTCCATTTTATCACTCCAGTAGGTGATTTTGCATATTCTAATAAAATTGGATTTAGTTCCTTATGGCTTCTTTGCAACTCAAGAACTCATCAGAGGTTTCTTTTGTATTTACTGTTTTCCCCCATTTGTTATTTTACCATATTTTTTCCTGTTCATATATCAAGGCCTTGTAAGTCAATATCAGAATAGCTGCTTTGAGCATCTTAATAGTTAAACTGTCAAATTTTCATATTTCGCAATGTATTTACCCTTACTCTCTTACTCTCTCTCATAATTATGTGTGTCTACTTGGAACTTTTTTTTTCCTGTTTGAAACATTTTCTAAAGTTTCCTTCAAAGGGATATTTCAGTGACAAAGCCCATTTCTTTTTGCCAGGGAGTGTCTCCATTTTCCTCTCATTTTTAAAGACTGGACCTGTGGAGCACCAGCTTTTATTTGCAGCCCTTTAACTCAGCAGTTCCTTTGTCTCTGGGCTTTCACACTTTTCTTTCAATGTTGTCCTTTATTCTTGTGCTATTATTACTGCTATTCTTCTAAAAGCAATGCACACCCTGTTGCCTTGGAGATCTTAGCACCCATGGATCCTGTATCCACTTGCAGTTGCTCATGTAGACGTCTTTGCATTTTTCCGTCTTCCATTTTGCTAACCTTCTTGCCTCTGTAGAGATCTTCTGTCAGTGTTTTAATGTTCCTGATAGTAAGTGTTTCAAAACTTTCCTTCTTTCTCAGAAGAAAAAGCATCTCAAAGTTTCATAAGAAGGGATGGGAGAAGTTAAGGGGGGATTATCTTCAGAATACATTGTATGAAATTCTGAAAGAAATAATAGAATGTTAGTTTTTCCTTCCTTTCATTTTTAGTGCTCATCTTTTGCATCTCAATTATCCATATTTTGACTCCTTTCACTACAAGTCAGTGTATCAACTCTTACTTAAAACTTAACTTGTAAATTTAAGTTGAAAAAATTTCAGTTGCTAAAGAATCCTTTGTCTAATCTGATTGATTATACACACACACACATATGTATATATATATGTATATATATATACTCATTTAGAGTTCCTTGCACCTTTCCTTTTGTCTTAGTCCCTCCTCTCCTCTCCTCTCTCTGCTTTCCTCTCCTCTCCTTTCCTCTCCTCTCCCTCTCCCTCTTCTCCTTTCCTCTCCTTTCCTCTCCTCTCCTTTCCTCTTCTCCCTCCCCTCCCTTCCCTTCCATTCACTTTTCTTTTTGCTCTTCTTTTTTCAGACTGGGTCTTACTATGTAGACCAGGTTGGCCTTGATCTCAGAGCTGTCCATCCTTGTTTTCCCAGTCCTAAGATAAAAGGTGTCACCCTGCCCACTCTGTTTTTGGTTTTGTTTTGTTTTGTTTTGTTTTGAGACAAGGTTTCACTTAATAGCCCAGGCTGCCCTGGAACTCTCTATATAGTCCATGTTGGCCTTGACCTCATCCCAAGCCTTCTTTGTAAGTGCTGGGTTTAGACTTGGGTTACCGTGCCTGGCTCTCAGTGGACTCTTAATATTTGTATTTGTTTTTTATGCCTGACCTCTTGACCATAGGATATACTTCTTTACTTTTTACCCAGTAGCTTATGCCTTTCTTTATTTCTTTAGATATTTTAAAAAATCATTTCATTTCAAAACTTCAGGTCAATATTTAGAAAGCCTGGTTGGTATTTCTTACCATTTAACATTTATAAAACTTCTGGTTACCAAAATGTAAGAATAGGATAATCTTATATGAAAGTGAGGTTGATAGAATTATAAACACACAGGATTTAGGATAAAGTTTATCTCCATTAGGGAGCTGTTAGAGGACAAATGTTGGGTGGAAGTTTTTGACAGAAATCCCAGCTTTTGTTTTTGGTGATTGGCTTCCAGGTACTTATCGCTTTGTGGCTTTGTTTTATTTGTTTACTTTTAGTTTAAGAATTTCATACACCGCACACTGTTTTTCTTTTTTTTTTTTTTTTTATTATTAACTTGAGTATTTCTTATATACATTTCGAATGTTATTCCCTTTCCCGGTTTCCGGGCAAACATCCCCCTCCCCCCTCCCCTTCCTTATGGGTGTTCCCCTCCCACCCCTCCCCCCATTGCTGCCCTCTCCCCAACAGTCTAGTTCACTAGGGTTCAGTCTTAGCAGGACCCAGGGCTTCCCCTTCCACTGGTGCTCTTACTAGGATATTCATTGCAACCACGAGGTCAGAGTCCAGGGTCAGTCCATGTATAGTCTTTGGGTAGTGGCTTAGTCCCTGGAAACTCTGGTTGGTTGGCATTGCTGTACATATGGGGTCTCGAGCTCCTTCAAGCTCTTCCAGTTCTTTCTCTGATTGTTCAACAGGGGTCCTGTTCTCAGTTCAGTGGTTTCCTGCTGGCATACGCCTCTGTATTTGCTGTATTCTGGCTGTGTCTCTCATGAGCGATCTGCATTCACATTTTGATCATCCGTCTTGAGTTTCATTTGTTCTAGGCATCTAGGGTAATTCAAGCATTTGGGCTAATAGCCACTTATCAATGAGTACATACCATGTATGTCTTTCTGTGATTGGGTTAGCTCACCAGGATGATAGTTTCAGTTCCAACCATTTGCCTATTTAATTTCACAAAGTCATTGTTTTTGATAGCTGAGTAATATTCCATTGTGTAGATGTACCACATTTTCTGTATCCATTCCTCTGTTGAAGGGCATCTGGGTTCTTTCCAGCTTCTGGCTATTATAAATAAGGCTGCAATGAACATATAGTGGAGCACGTGTCTTTTTATATGTTGGGGCATCTTTTGGGTATATGCCCAGGAGAGGTATAGCTGGATCCTCAGGCAGTTCAATGTCCAATTTTCTGAGGAACCTCCAGACTGATTTCAGAATGGTTGCAGCAGTCTGCAACCCCACCAACAATGGAGGAGTGTTCCCCTTTCGCCACATCCTCGCCAGCATTTGCTGTCACCTGAGTTTTTGATCTTAGCCATTCTCACTGGTGTGAGGTGAAATCTCAGGGTTGTTTTGATTTGCATTTCCCTTATGACTAACGATGTTGAACATTTCTTTAGGTGTTTCTCAGCCATTCGGCATTCCTCAGCTGTGAATTCTCTGTTTAGCTCTGAACCCCATTTTTAATAGGGTTATTTGCCTCCCTGCTGTCTAACTTCTTCAGTTCTTTGTATATTTTGGATATAAGCCCTCTATCTGTTGTAGGATTGGTAAAGATCTTTTCCCAATCTGTTGGTTGCCGTTTTGTCCTAACCACAGTGTCCTTTGCCTTACAGAAGCTTTGCAGTTTTATGAAATCCCATTTGTCGATTCTTGATCTTAGAGCATAAGCCATGGGTGTTTTGTTCAGGAAACTTTTTCCAGTGCCCATGTGTTCCAAATGCTTCCCTAGTTTTTCTTCTATTAGTTTGAGTGTATCTGGTTTGATGTGGAGGTCCTTGATCCACTTGGACTTAAGCTTTGTACAGGGTGATAAGCATGGATCGATCTGCATTCTTCTACATGTTGACCTCCAGTTGAACCAGCACCATTTGCTGAAAATGCTATCTTTTTTCCATTGGATGGTTTTGGCTCCTTTGTCAAAAATCAAGTGCCCATAGGTGTGTGGGTTCATTTCTGGGTCTTCAATTCTGTTCCATTGGTCTATCTGTCTGTCTCTGTACCAATACCATGCAGTTTTTATCACTATTGCTCTGTAATACTGCTTGAGATCTGGGATAGTGATTCCCCTGAAGTCCTTTTTTTTTATTGTTGAGGATAGTTTTAGCTATCCTGGGTTTTTTGTTATTCCAGATGAATTTGCAAATTGTTCTGTCTAACTCTTTGAAGAATTGGATTGGTATTTTGATGGGGATTGCATTGAATCTGTAGATCGCTTTTGGTAGAATGGCCATTTTTACTATATTATCCTGCCAATCCATGAGCATGGGAGATCTTTCCATCTTCTGAGATCTTCTTCAATTTCTTTCTTCAGAGTCTTGAAGTTCTTATTGTACAGATCTTTTACTTGCTTGGTTAAAGTCACCCCGAGGTACTTTATATTATTTGGGTCTATTATGAAGGGTGTCGTTTCCCTAATTTCTTTCTCGGCCTGTTTCTCTTTTGTGTAGAGGAAGGCTACTGATTTATTTGAGTTAATTTTATACCCAGCCACTTTGCTGAAGTTGTTTATCAGCTTTAGTAGTTCTCTGGTGGAATTTTTGGGATCACTTAAATATACTATCATATCATCTGCAAATAGTGATATTTTGACTTCTTCTTTTCGATCTGTATCCCTTGACCTCCCTTTTTGTTGTCTTATTGCTCTGGCTAGAACTTCAAGAACTATATTGAATAAGTAGGGAGAGAGTGGGCAGCCTTGTCTAGTCCCTGATTTTAGTGGGATTGCTTCAAGTTTCTCTCCATTTAGTTTAATGTTAGCAACTGGTTTGCTGTATATGGCTTTTACTATGTTTAGGTATGGGCCTTGAATTCCTATTCTTTCCAGGACTTTTATCATGAAGGTGTTGAATTTTGTCAAATGCTTTCAGCATCTAATGAAATGATCATGTGGTTTTGTTCTTTCAGTTTGTTTATATAATGGATCACGTTGATGGTTTTTCATTATATTGAACCATCCCTGCATGCCTGGGATGAAGCCTACTTGATCATGGTGGATGATTGTTTTGATGTGCTCTTGGATTCGGTTTGCCAGAATTTTATTGAGTATTTTTGCATCGATATTCATAAGGGAAATTGGTCTGAAGTTCTCTTGCTTGGTTGGGTCTTGGTGTGATTTATGTATAAGTGAAATTGTGGCGTCGTAGAGGGAATTCGGTAGTGCTCCATCTGTTTCAATTTTGTGGAATAGTTTGGATAATATTGGTATGAGGTCTTCTATGAAGGTCTGATAGAATTCTGCACTAAACCCGTCTGGACCTGGGCTCTTTTTGGTTGGGAGACCTTTAATGACTTCTTCTATTTCCTTAGGAGTTATGGGGTTGTTTAACTGGTTTATCTGTTCCTGATTTAACTTCGGTACCTGGTATCTGTCTAGGAAATTGTCCATTTCCTGCAGATTGTCAAGTTTTGTTGAATATAGGCTTTTATAGTAAGATCTGATGATTTTTTGAATTTCCTCTGAATCTGTAGTTATGTCTCCCTTTTCATTTCTGATTTTGTTAATTTGGACACACTCTCTGTGTCCTCTCGTTAGTCTGGCCAAGGGTTTATCTATCTTGTTGATTTTCTCAAAGAACCAACTTTTGGTTCTGTTGATTCTTTCTATGGTCCTTTTTGTTTCTACTTGGTTGATTTCGGCTCTGAGTTTGATTATTTCCTGCCTTCTACTCCTCCTGGGTGTATTTGCTTTTTTTTGTTCTAGAGCTTTTAGGTGTGCTGTCAAGCTGCTGACATATGCTCTTTCCTGTTTTCTTCAGGCACTCAGCGCTATGAGTTTTCCTCTTAGTGCAGCTTTCATTGTGTCCCATAAGTTTGGGTATGTTGTATCTTCATTTTCATTAAATTCTAGAAAGTCTTTAATTTCTTTCTTTATTTCTTCCTTGACCAGGTTATCATTGAGTAGAGCATTGTTCAATTTCCACGTATATGTGGGCATTCTTCCCTTATTGTTATTGAAGACCAGTTTTAGGCCATGGTGGTCCGATAGCACGCATGGGATTATTTCTATCTTTCTGTACCTGTTGAGGCCCGTTTTTTGACCAATTATATGGTCAATTTTGGAGAAAGTACCATGAGGAGCTGAGAAGAACGTATATCCTTTTGCTTTAGGGTAGAACGTTCTATAAATATCCGTTAAGTCCATTTGGCTCATGAGTTCTCTTAGTCTGTCTACATCTCTGTTTAATTTCTGTTTCCATGATCTGTCCATTGATGAGAGTGGGGTGTTGAAATCTCCTACTATTATTGTGTGAGGTGCAATGTGTGTTTTGAGCTTTAGTAAGGTTTCTTTTACGTATGTAGGTGCCCTTGTATTTGGGGCATAGATATTTAGGATTGAGAGTTCATCTTGGTGGATTTTTCCTTTGATGAATATGAAGTGTCCTTCCTTATCTTTTTTTTGATGAGTTTTAGTTGAAAATTGATTTTATCTGATATTAGAATGGCTACTCCAGCTTGCTTCTTCTGACCATTTGCTTGGAAAGTCGTTTTCCAGCCTTTCACTCTGAGGTAGTGTCTGTCTTTGTCTCTGAGGTGTGTTTCCTGTAGGCAGCAGAATGCAGGGTCCTCGTTGCGTATCCATTTTGTTAATCTATGTCTTTTTATTGGGGAGTTGAGGCCATTGATGTTGAGAGATATTAAGGAATAGTGATTATTGCTTCCGGTTGTATTCATATTTGGATGTGAGGTTATGTTTGTGTGCTTTTCTTCTCTTTGTTTTGTTGCCAAGACGATTAGTTTCTTGCTTCTCCTAGGGTATAGCTTGCCTCCTTATGTTGGGCTTTTTACCATTTATTATCCTTTGTAGTGCTGGATTTGTAGAAAGATATTGTGTAAATTTGGTTTTGTCATGGAATATCTTGGTTTCTCCATCTATGTTGATTGAGAGTTTTGGGATACAGTAACCTGGGCTGGCATATTTGTGTTCTCTTAGGGTCTGTATGACATCAGTCCAGGATCTTCTGGCCTTCATAGTTTCTGGCTAAAAAGTCTGGTGTGATTCTGATAGGTCTGCCTTTTATATGTTACTTGACCTTTTTTCCCTTACTGCTTTTAATATTCTTTCTTTATTTTGTGCGTTTGGTGTTTTGACTATTATGTGACGGGAGGTGTTTCTTTTCTGGTCCAATCTATTTGGAGTTCTGTAGGCTTCTTGTATGCCTATGGGTATCTCTTTTTTAGGTTAGGAAGTTTTCTTCTATGATTTTGTTGAAGATATTTACTGGTCCTTTGAGCTGGGAGTCTTCACGCTCTTCTATACCTATTATCCTTAGGTTTGATCTTCTCATTGAGTCCTGGATTTCCTGTATGTTTTGGACCAGTAGCTTTTTCTGCTTTACATTATCTTTGACAGTTGAGTCAATGATTTCTATGGAATCTTCTGCTCCTGAGATTCTCTTCCATCTCTTGTATTCTGTTGGTGAAGCTTGTATCTACAGCTCCTTGTCTCTTCTTTTGGTTTTCTATATCCAGGGTTGTTTCCATGTGTTCTTTCTTGATTGCTTCTATTTCCATTTTTTTTTAATTCCTTCAACTGTTTGATTGTGTTTTCCTGGAATTCTTTCAGGGATTTTTGTGACTCCTCTCTATGGGCTTCTACTTGTTTATTTATGTTTTCCTGGAATTCTTTTAGAGATTTTTGTGACTCCTCTCTATGGGCTTCTACTTGTTTATTTATATTTTCCTGGAATTCTTTTAGGAATTTTTGATTCCTCTCTGTAGGCTTCTACTTGTTTATTTATGTTTCCTGTGTTTCTCTAAGGGAGTTCTTCATGTCTTTCTTGAAGTCCTCCAACATCATGATCAAATATGATTTTGAAACTAGATCTTGCTTTTCTGGTGTGTTTGGATATTCCGTGTTTGCTTTGGTGGGAGAATTGGGCTCCGATGATGCCATGTAGTCTTGGTTTCTGTTGCTTGGGTTCCTGCGCTTGCCTCTCGCCATCAGATTATCTCTAGTGTTACTTTGTTCTGCTATTTCTGACAGTGGCTAGACTGTCTTATAAGCCTGTGTTTCAGGAGTGCTGTAGACCTGTTTTCCTGTTTTCTTTCAGCCAGTTATGGGGACAGAGTGTTCTGTTTTCGGGCGCGTAGTTTTTCTTCTCTACAGGTCTTCAGCTGTTCCTGTGAGCCTGTGTCTTGAGTTCACCAGGCAAGTCATTTGTACCAGAAAAGTTTGTCTTACCTGTGGTCCCCAGGCTCAAGTTTGCTAGTGGGGTGTTGCCTATGAGCTCTCCACGGCCTCAGCAGCCAGGGAAGATCTCGCGCCGCCTCTTCCGGGAGGTTCCGTGCACCAGGGTTCCAGATAGCTTTTGTTTTCCTCTGGGGTACTGTGCAGCGGCAGTCTCTTCTGGTTTCCCAGGCGTGTCCTCTCTCTGAAGGTTTAGCTCTCCTCCCACGGGGATTTGGGGCAGAGAACTGTTTACGGGTCGGTCCCTTCAGGTGCGGTGTCTCAGGCAGTGGATCTGCTGCTCCCTGGGCCCTCCTCACGGGTACCCAGAGGCCGACACAGTTTCTCCTGGGCCAGGGATGTGGGCAGAGGTGGGCGGTGTTAGTGGTCTCCTCCGCTCTGCTGCCTCAGGAGTGCCCGCCGACCAGGGGTTAGAACTCCTCCGGGGCCTGGGAGCAGAGAGCTGCTGAAGGCAGGGATCCTCCGCTTGGTCGGGACTCTGACCAAACACCGGAAGTGTCCGGCCCCAGAGGAACTCCGCCTCTGTGTGACCCGAGATCACCAGGCAAGTCGTTTGTACCAGAAAAGTTTGTCTTACCTGTGGTCCCCAGGCTCAGGTTTGCTAGTGGGGTGTTGCCTATGAGCTCTCCACGGCCTCAGCAGCCAGGAAGATCTGCGCTGCCCCTTCCGGGAGGTTCCGTGCACCAGGGTTCCAGATAGCTTTTTTTTCCTCTGGGGTCAATACTGTGTGCAGCGTGCAGTCTCTTCTGGTTTCCCAGGCGTCTGTATTTCTATCATTATCACTGCTTCTCCAACTTCTCCTGTGTCTCCCTTCCTTCCTCTCTTTGTTTTATACTCCATTTCCGTCTCCATTTACAACATTGAGTTCAACCAGTGCTGCTCACGTTTTCATGTATTCAGATCTCACTAATTAGAACTGCGATCTCATCCTTGAGAAACAAAAGGAAAATGAAACCAAACACCCAACTAAAGGTAAAACCAAAAACTGGTTTTCCCTCCTCAGTAGCCGTTAACTGTCGCTCTTCATATGGGAATAGGACCTTGTGAAACTTCCTCCATCCACACTGGCATGTAGACTGGGGTGGTCTTTGCAGGTTTGGTGCAGGCAGCCATGCTGTTGAGAGTTGGTGAGACAGGCCCATCTTGTCCAGAAAGGAAAATTTTAAAAAATTAAAAAAAAAAACAAACAAAAAACAAAAAACAAAAACCGCCAAACTAGCACACAGCAGTTGTCTAGTTCTCAGGTTTTTATAAGATTTTCTTCCTGCCATCTATGGAGTTCTCTGACCTTCCGGTAGAGAGGTTGTGCTATAATACATTTATTTCCACATTTCTGGGCACTTGAATATTCATGAAAGAGTACATCAAAAATAATCAGAGATTCTTCCTCATTGAGATAATCTACTGGAAAGAATTCCTCTTCCTCTGGTAGGCATAGAAACTAAGGGACACATCTCTCCAGTGTAATAGTGAGAAGCTTTGATCTCCTCTAAACCCAAGGGAACCCATGCAGGCTGGGCACTTTGTGATGAACTTGAGTGGTAAGCATGCTAGCTTATCACTCTCATATGAGAGCCCTAAGTGTCCGGTTGCTTTATGTATTTTGGCTCCTAAAGAATCTTATCAGCTTAGGAGTGAGCAAAGGACTCTCAGGTAACCTAAGAGTCCCTGAAGATACCTTTAGAGGCCAAGGGCTTTCAGAGTTTATTGTCTTTCAGTGGTCTATATGCAGATATCCAGAACAGCCTCCGAAGTTGTCAGATTTAGAGAGACTGCACATTTCCCACTAGCCCTGAGGAATTGTGCTGAATGGTTTTTTGTCAACTTAACACAAGACAGTCATTTGAAAAGGGAATCTCATTTATGAAAATGTTTCCATAAGATGAGGCTGTAAGTAAATCTATGGAGCGTTTTCTTAGTTAGTGATTGATGGGGTGAACCCAGCCCATTGTAGGTGGGGCCATTTCTGGGATCATGGTCCCAGATTCTATAAGAAACAGACTGAGGAAGCCATGGAAAGCAAGCTAGTAGGCAGCACCTCTCCATGGCCTCTGTATCCTGCCTCCAGGTTCCTGCCCTGTGTGAGTTCCTGTACTGATTTCCTTCAATGAACAAGTATATTGAATTATAATCCAATAAATCCTTTCTTCACTGTCTTGCATTGTAGTTGTGGTATTTCATAGCAACAACAGAAACCCTAAGACATACTGGTATTAGGATTGTGGGGTATTTCTGTGACAGATGTGACCATGTTATTTTGAGGAGGATTTTGAAAGGACTTTGGAACTTTTTGCAAGAAAAGCCATTGAGTGTTCAATATTTGGTGAGCTGTTCTGTGGCAGCTTGGAAGATAAGAATGCTGGGGGCAATGTGGAAGATAGAGATCTGACTTGTGAAGTTTTAGAATGAAGTTTAAAGACTCTATGGGGACCTTTTGTTATTTTGAATTAAGGTTCTGTGGTTTTGGTTAGCTGGGGCTAAAGAATCAACTGTGATTAGCAAATTACCAGAACTACTAAAGTAAATCCTTTGCTTTGCTTGGATACTCAGTGATGGTCAGCTAGAGCTGGGAAATTACTGGTGATTAAGATACCAGCAATTTTGAGATAAACTCTTCTGGAGAGTGTTTCCTGAGAGAGAGCACACAAAAGCTGTGTTGCAGAGATGGCCATGGTTGAACCTCAAGTTGGCCAATAAATTTGAACTTGGTAGAGTAAAAGTCACCCAGGTGGTTCTGGTTTTGGAGGAGTGGAGGGATTGTGGGAATCAACTGAGGGTTGGCACTCTAAGAGCCTAGCAGAAGCCATTGGTGAAGGTGCCACCTTCATGACAGGACTGAAGGAATCATGCAAGAAGTTGGGGTTTGGCTCCATGAAAAGAGTCTGTGAGAGGACTGCACTGGTCAAAGTGCATTACAGTTGCAGCAGAGGATTCCAAAATTTCACAGATGCCAGTACCATGGGATGAGAACAAAGAATAGCAGCAGCAATGGAGTGGAGTCAGCCAGAGCCTAGAAGACCTGTGTGCTGCTGAGTTGGAGCCGGAGAAGTGACCCACGCACCTTGGAGGAATACAGAAAATCGTAAGTGAATCCCAGACATTGGATGTTTTGTTATTTCTACAGTTGGAGTTTGGTTTTTCTGTGTTCAGGTTGTGACTGTGCCCTAGTTCTGTTCTTCCCTATTGAAGTGAGTAACATTTTTTTTTAAATTTATTTTATAGGAACCCATAGTTGAGATATTGAATGTTTAAAGAGATTTTAGTTTTCAGAAGAGACTGGAATTTTGAAGAGATTGAATTATAAAGTATTTGAATTTGTAAAGACTGAGACACTTTAAGTTTATGAAATCTTTTATATTGTGGTGTCAATATTAATGTGTAATCTTGGTGATGAACAAGAAAAGGAAAGTTGTGACTTAATAGTGATTTGTTTTTCTTTCAAGCTGACAAGGGGTCAATTGTGCTTGATTCATAAACTACTATCATCTAAGAGGACGGAATCTTAATCAAGAGAACGCCTCCATGATATCCAGTTGTAAGGCATTTTCTTAAAAAGTAACTGATGGGGGAGGACCCAGCTCATGGTAGACCTGGGTTCTATAAGAGAGCAGGCCGAGCAAGCTATGAGGGTCAAGCCAGTAAACAATGTCCCTGTATAGCTTCTCCACTAGCTTCTGCCTCCAGATTCCTGCCCCGTTTGAGTCCCTGTCCTGTCTTCCCTTAATGATGAACAATAACATGGATGTGTAAGCCAGAAAAATACTTTCCTCCCCGACTTGTTTTGGCCATGGTGTTTTCCTCACAGCAATAGTAACCTGACTGATATTAAGGAAGCACAACTCTAGATCTAAGAACAGATATGTGACTACCTGTAGACTTGGTTTCTATAAGCCATTCCTGTGGGTGCTGTCTCTAACTCTCTGGGTCATCCAGCAGCCCTTTCAGGAGAGCCCTGGGAAGGGAAGGGCTCCAGAACTTTTCTGGTGCTGCAGACATATTGAGCTTTGCCTTACTTCCTGGTGTGGGAAGGCTTGTCCCAGTCTCTACTTTCTCTTTAAGTATGGATTTTGAGTGGATGTGGGGGAACCTGCGTGGCCTCCTCAGCCCAACATGCCCCCTGCTCTCTATGGTTTTCTTTTCTAGAAATTTCTTAAGGCATCAACTTGATCCTGAATCTACACTATTTCACTACCGTGTGCACCAGGTATAAACACAAATTCTGAAAGACAAGGAAGGAAAGCTATACCGTAACCCCAAATGTGCTGTGGCCTGAGAATTCTGGCAGATAAAGATGTCTCTTCTTCTTGCTGCAAACAAACAAACAAATAAACAAACAGACAGACAGAAAAACAGGGTCTGGGGAAAAGCTTAGGAAATCGGTTCCTTGATGCATTAGTTCTGTTCTTCTCAAATCACATGGTGGTATTGGAAGTGAGCTTACATGAACTTTATATAGGAGGCAGAAGATAATGCCATCTATTGGCCCAGATACCCAGTGTCTGTTAAAATTCCCCTCTTAAACACCCAGTCTCATGTTAAAGTATTACAATCTAGGCCTACTTAAAATGGGTCTTAGACCACACCAGGTTTTTCCTTTGCTTTCAACATATATAAGTTTCTGATATATGGCAAGAACTCTGTTGGGCCCAAAGGAGCAAGAAGCTCATCTCTAGTTCATGCCTGTGCCATGGTTAGAATTGAAAGATTAGTACACAACAGGGTCTAGGTGAAATGCTCTGACTTAGAGCATCAGAGCACTCACAGAATGGATAGCACTATTAACAGATAGGCATGGAGGTGTCTCAGAAGAGCATCTGAGTAGCCATCAGGACATGCAGGCAAGGTGGGTGGAAGTTTGCACAAAAGATTTTAGGTGATATTAATGTTCAAATAGTGAGTTTAAAGAGGACCAGCTCCCAAACTGTGGATAGGCCTCACATAACCAGAAAAAAATTGTCAATTCTATTAAATTTTTCTTTCTCCCTTTCTTCCCTTCCTCTCTTCCTCACAGAGACACAGATGACGTAAACAGACATGATAGAGACAAAGGCAATAACAGACACAGATTAGTTTACACATCATATTAGTTCTCTGTCCCTGAAAACCTCTGAGCAATGTCGTCACCATGGATATCTGAGCGTATATAAGTATACAATCCAGGGGACAGTGGAAATGTCAGCGTCATTGAGAAGTCACACCACTGACCATATGCAGCCACAGGAGATGGGGCATGAATCACATTATCTAGTCTGTTAAAAGGTTAAGATGAAAGCTCAAGGTACAGTGGGCACAGGGACCTGCCTCAAGGGTCACATGACAATTGCAGCTGAACCTGGGAGGAGAAATGCTGGAGTCTAGGTGGGTGGCAGATTCAGGGAAAGCTCAGTTAGCTCCTGCTCACATTATGCCCATACTCCCTACGGGGAAGAAAGACTGGCTGAGGACAGTCACCAGTCACATACTGTGTGGAGTCCAGCTGCCATGGACTGAGACAGGGATGAGTAGGAGAGGGGAGGCCATGACAGTGCCTTTAGCAGAGGTTTTCTGATTCAGACTGTAAAGAGGAAAAGTATGTGGTCTGCACTCAGACACAGCGGGGGCCTACACTGGCTCAAGAGCCACCTGCCTGTGACACAGCCAGGTGTCCAGGCAGCACCAGAGTTGCAACCGCAGCGGCTCCTGGAGCCCATAGTCCTGTCTGGTTCCAACTGAGCTGTTAGGAAATGAGTGCTCACCAGGGGCAGCACTGCTGTGCACAGCTGTGAGCCTAACAGTAGCCCTTACCCTTCCAAGGGCCCCAGAGGCTTCAGGCCAAGAACAAAGTCTCCACAACTGAACGTCAGGACAGGAGGCTGTCCGGTGTCCTGAGGTGGGAAAGTGGTTGCTGAGTACTTGGTTGGCTGTGAGCAACTTGGACCCAGGGATTAAACAGGCACTGCAGCTGCTGCCAGAGGGGAGAAAAGAGCAGGGTACAGGTAGGAAGGTGAGCGCTTTTCTACAGGGCTGGTGATGATTTCAGGGTAAATT
Organism: Rattus rattus; assembly: GCF_011064425.1. Taxonomy (NCBI): domain Eukaryota; kingdom Metazoa; phylum Chordata; class Mammalia; order Rodentia; family Muridae; genus Rattus; species Rattus rattus. The sequence continues at coordinate 22,240,121 of NC_046161.1, read as the reverse complement.
TCCTCCCGTGATTGTATTTTATTTCGGAGCCATTAAGATAATATTGCTGTTCTTTCCATGTCAGCGATATTGCTCCCTTATTTGCATATTCCGTGAATTCCTTTACTCCGTGCTGACACAGTTATGCGTCCCTAAGTGGTGTTTTGAAAGGGGTGGGCACAGAACCAACTGCCAAGGTCAGGCCATCAACTTTATTCCTGCCTCTGGGTTGCCCAGTCTCGCTCAGCGCTGGAGTACTTTCCCTGGGGGTTGGGGGTGGGGGGGCGGTGGCAGCAAATTTGTGCTCCACGGGCTGGGCTCCCAGGAACCACATTATTCACCTTCCGAGAGGAAGGGTGTTCTCCTGCCTAATATCCCATGACCCAGTAGCTGAGGGTAGACAGGCTATCACAAACTCCAGGGTGGTGCCACCAGAGCAAAGCCAGAACCCAAAGTCTTTAGCATGTGCTGGACAATCTTGTCATGTACAAATGTGGGGGTTGGTCCAGGAGTGACATAGATCACCTAGAGACCAGAAGAAGCCACTGTTCCTGTCTCCCACTTCATCACCTTCATTACTCTGTGGTGCCTCTGTGCTCTGACTTACCAGGAAGTGAAGCAAAAGGTTTCCCTTTCCATTATGGTTCTTGTCCATGCTCCTGAGGTTTTCTTGATCTGTGTGTATAACCCACCATTGTCTCACTAAGTCTTTGGTTGTTTTTTGAGGAATCTGGTCAGTCTCCTGCTAGGCGCAGGGAGATGTTGGTGACTGAGATGGAGACAGGAGAGGGAAAACAGAAGTCACCTATGTCCTCAAAGCTGAATAAATTATCTCGGGGCCAAGATTCAAGATGCCTCTTTTGAGGTCCTTCTTAGGAGCTCTCTGGGGAACACATGCTCAAAGGGTAGTGATTTGTTATTGAAATTTCTGGCTTTACAAAAAAGAAAAAAAGAAAAAAAAATCATCATCATGTAGGGTCCAGAGAAGGGATGTCCTACTCCTCTTGGTGTTCTGCCCTGATGGGAAATCTTTCATAGCCTGAGTAATTGCCTTGGAACAATGACTTGATACATGTGACTACAAACATGATGCTGGCCTGTGTGGCTTTGCCTGTGCTGGGTTCCTCCCAACCCCCAATACAAAGGGAATCATGTACTGTAAACTTCTGTCTCTGCTTCTTTCATTTTTCTTAACACTTTAAGGCTAAATTTTTAGTTTTGACTGAATTTCTATCTTTTTCACTGGTAAATAGTACTTCTAGAGGACATTTGCATATATTTTGTACCTTTATTTAAAGGAAGAAATGGATTTTAATGTAGTTTCAATGTAAGAATTGCAAAGGTACAGATAATTTCTATCCAAATTTTTAAGCACTGACACACTGCACAGTTTCATAATTTTGTCACATCTAGCAGATTAATACCAATCCATTATTCTTAGTTAAAATTTATACTTCATTTAAATTGTGTTGGCTTTTACCTAGTGGCTTTTTCAGTTACTGAATCCCATTCCAAATTCTGCATACCTGTCAGTCGCTATGCCCCCTTAAGCTCATTTACCTGTGATAGCTTGTCATCGTCCATTACTTTGGATAACTTGGCTTTCGGTGACATTTGTCATGAGGATGAGGTCATGTCACATTTCCATAATACAGAGTTACTTGTTCTTTCTTTCTGTACTGGACCCTGTGGAAGAGACATTTTAGACTGCAGAGAATCCCCACCTCCCACTTAACCGCTTCAAAAATCACAACTGTTTGGAATCAGTGTATGTGAGATATTTATCTCTTTCCCCTTAGTTGTTTAAAAGCTTGTAGACAACGGGAGTGCTTTCATGTCTCATGGTTTTTAAAAATGTGTACTGTTATGGATTTCAACATTGTGCAAAATAATTTTGTTACCCCCAAATTCATGGTTGTATGTATCCACAGTTTAGTTTCAAAGTAGTCTCACTTCTCTGAAAAGTCTCCAATGCTTCATACATACTCATCCTCCTTCTTAGTATGTGGATGGCAACAGCTGGTCTCTTTGCTGACTCAGCCTTGTAGGTTCCTTTCCCAGGGTGTCAAGCAGAACACTGTCCTATCATGGGAGATATTTTTCAAGATCCTTGGTGAGAAGGGTATTTGATCTAGACATAAGTGTGGCATTTATAAGTTCTAAAATAAAGTATAATGTACTTGTGACCATAGAGTTAGGAAAATGTTTACTAGAAAAGACACAAATAATGATAACAAAACCAAAAAGTTAAGTGTAGACTTCATTCTATAAAATACATCTTCTCTCAAATGTGTTCCTAAAAATAAACAGGCAAGGGCAAGTGACAATGGTTACATATGTGAAATTCATGTTTCACAAACAAGTCAACAAATAGATCAAAAATGTCAAATAAAATGGTCAAAAGGTCAAACACGTCACCAAAGAAAATGCATGAATATTGACAAGGAGAGACAATAGTTATCAGCACCATTATTTACTGGAGCAATTCTATAGAAAACTCTGATGAGATAGCAACGCAATCCAAGTGATGAATCATTGAAATAAAGAGGTCTTGATGCAAATTGGTACCAAGCATTTGGGGATGACAAGAACTTCCATTTGTACACACACACACACATATACATATATGTGGGGGTGCATGGAAGACTGTTGTTGTGTCTGTACATGTGTGTGGAGTCCAGAGGTTGGCTTTGTGTGTCTTCTTTAATTACATAACTTTATCTATTCAAGTAAGGCAGATTTCCCACAGACCCTGAAGCCATTTTTCTGACATCTTAGCTAGCAAGCTTGCTTCAGAGATTCAGTCTCGTTTTTCTGAAAAGTGGGATTACAGATGGACTCCTCAAGCTCACCATGCATTTCATGGAGGTGCTAGGGATTCGAATTCTAGTCTTCATGCTTGTGATGGGGCAAGAGCTTTGGCTACTGAGCACCCCCCTTACGCCAAACATTCATTTTGTTAAACACTTGAAAACATTTTATGAGGCGAAACTTTCATATAACTAACTAGTTCTAAATATTTAAGAAACAAAATTATACTCCTAAATGTCCACAAAAGGAATCGTGCAAAGGTACTTACAAAGGTATCTCTCTCTCTCTCTCCTCTCCTCTCCCTCTCCCTCTCCTGGCTTACACGGAAAAAAAAAATAAGTTTATTTAACCCTTTCAATAGACCCAAGTATCCAGCTGAAGAACAAATGGCCAAACCATGGTGTACTCCAGTACCAGAATGTTACCGATCTATAAAAAGAAATAGATTACCCATATATAAAGAATATAACTGTGTCTCTGAAGCATTTATTTATAATGAAATGAGCTGAACAGTATGGCGTACATCCCTTGCTTCTACTTGTAAAAAATGGAACAAGCAAAACTCAGAGTAGGTTGCTGGTTAGGGTGGACAAACATCCTGGGGTGCTAGAAATGTTGTCTTGACACTGTTTTGATGAGCATATGCAACAATCAAAATTCATATAATACTTAAGCTAAATATGGTCTAATATATGAGCCACCTGCTGTTAAATGACCAGCTTTATCTGAAGCTAGCCATTCAGGTCTTTGTACTCAGATGGAGTGGCAGGGTGGGTAATTACCACTGGCATGGCTTAATTGTTTCCTTCCATGATGCCGCCTGGAACACTGTGAGCTGACAGGGACTGGGCCCGATCTAAATCATTCCGAAGTGCCTTCAGACACAATCAGTTGTCATCTCACAAAATAATGAATCCATCAGCCTGGAGAATCCCAGAAGGTTCTGACAGAATCTTCCTCTTGAATTTCATCTCTAACCTTTCCCTACCCTTGATTCTTTTCAAAGCTGACAGTTTTCCTCATTAGCCTCACATACAACACCAAGCCTGAGAGGAAGAGAAACCAAAGAACCATGGCCAGATCTGTTATGAAACCAAAGATAAGATATGACCCCCTGAGAGCACAGAAAACAAGACTGCAAACAAGTGAATCACAAGAAAGAAGAGAACGCAGAGATAGGATGGGGAATGTGGGAGAAAGACTCTTGGGTCATAGAGGAAATAAACAGGAAAAGAGAAAGTTCTTATTTAGAGACTGATTTGAAGCCGAGACAGGAGATTCTAACCTTGCATAATATTTCCTGCTACCAAGGAGGCTGAATTGCAGGGGTGATGCTTTAAAATCAGGTCTAGCTCTCTTTGCTCCTTTCTTTGCTCCCCTGCCCTTCCTCTCTTCCCCTTTGTTCCTTCTCTCCCCATTCCCCTCCCCCCTTCCCTCCACGTGCTCATGGCCAGTCTTTACTCCTCTCCTCTTCTACTCTTCTTCTCTCATTAAACCTCTCCATGTGGAAAAAAAAATGTCAGGTCTAGATTGAATCATTGAGTCTGTATTCTGGGTGTGCAGTGTCTTCTGCAATGGGCTGAACTCTCAAACCTTGAGAGACAACCAAGGACTACATGTATAATCTACATTGTCCCAGCAGTCACTTGAGCTATCCTGACCAACTATTCAAAAGGAACTTTCTTGTGTCTGGTACCAAGTTTTTGTTAGTCTGTGGTTCATGTGCATAGCAGTTTCAGACCAAGTGGATTAACTTGTGTGTGTGTATGTGTGTGTGTATGTGTGTGTGTGTGTGTGTGTGTGCGCGCAATTTTTGGCAAATATAAAATACTATGATTCCTCAATGTTTTACCAAACATTGTTGGTATTATTTGTCCCTCCACCATCTGTATTGACCTCCTTCCTTCCTCCCCAGCTGGAGCTCCTCCTACTTTCCATTTCCACTTCATCTTACTATTTTGTTCTCATTTTCCACACCCCACAGTCCCTGTATACTATCCTAGTTACTGTGGGAATGCTCTGGTGTATATTCACATCTGAAGATTGGGTCTGGAGACTGCAGATGAGAGAGAATATATGGCATTTTTGTTTGTGGTTCTTGGTTCCCTCACTCAAAATAATCTTTGCTAGGTCTGTTCATTTACCTGCAATCTTTCATTTTCAGTTTCCTTTATAGACAAATAATTGTGTAATTTCAATATTCCATAGTGTAAATGCATTACGTTTTCATTATCTGTTCATCTGTTGGAAGACAATTAGGTTGTTTCTGTTACCCCACTATTGTGGGAAGGGCATCTAGGAACATGGCTGAGTTAGTATCTGTGGAGAAGTTGTTAAATCCTTTAGGTGTATGTCAAGGCATGGTATGTCTGGGTCATAGGGTAGATTTCCTTTGAGTTTTCCTGAGGAATCTCCATACTTAGTTCTAGAGTGGCTGCGCCCATTTTCATTCCCACCAGCAGTGCAGGCAGGCTCCTTCTTCTCCACCTCTCTTGCATTTGTTGTCAGTTGTTTTGATTTTAGCTATTCTGACTGGAATGGGATAAAACTAGATGCAAATTTTAATTTGCATTTCCCTAAGTGCTAAGGATAATGAACCTGTTTGAAGGTATTTTTCAGCTGTCTTTATTTCTTCTATTGAGAACCCTCCGATTGGATCTTCTAGGCCATTCCTAAATCATGTTGTTTCTCTCCTTGGTGTTGCTTTTTCAATTCTTTGTGTATTCTGGATATAATCATCTGCTAGATGGATAGCTGGCAAATATTCTCCCCCATCCTGTGGGTTTCTTCCTCACTTTCCTGTGTAGCAGCTTCTTAGTTTTACGGTATGTGTCAGTTGTCCACTCTTAGATGTTATATTCTGGGCAAGTAGAGTCCTGTTCAGAAAGCTATTTCTTTGTAGAGCACTACCCATGTTTTATTGCAGCATTTTTAATGTTTCAGGTTTCAAATTGAGGTCTTTGATCCACGTGGATCTATTTTTCCACACAGTGATAGATAAGGGCTTAATTTCATTCTTCTCTTGTGGGAACATCTAGTTTTACCAGGAATATTTGTTGAAGATGTTTTTTTTTTCCTATAGTATACTGTTTTTGTCTCTTTGTCAAATGTCAGATAGCCATAGTTATTAGTATTTTTGTTTGCGCCTTCTATTTTATTCTATTGGTCCACATGTATGTTTTTGTGCCAGTACTGTATTGCTTTTATTAACTTACCTTTATAAAATATCTTATGAATTCTGCCAAGGGAGGGAAGCAATTAAACAATCATACCAATAGTAATATCTATGAGCCACAACAATGACCAACATGGTAAGATATCCACAAAAGTGCAATGAGTAACACTCTTTTGTCACTGGTGATCAACAGCTCTCTAATTTGACTTAAGGTCCATTCAACAGGAGAGCATCTGACACTAGAGATATGAATATGGTGCCAGAAATAAAACCAGCTGTCAAAGGCTAGTAAGGCATGGATTAGAAAACAATTCAACAATCAATTGGTTAGATCAGCCGCACACCAAACCCAAAAAACCCTATTCCTACTTGCAAGGCCCTCTGGGCAAACCCAGCTACAGGGAGCAATGCCATGCCCCTCTTCCACTCCTCACCCCGACCCCATTTCCTGGGCCACAGCTCTGTCTGGAGGCATGCTACTGCCAGGAACAACCAGGTGAGTTCCCCTAACCCTTAACCCATTCCCTTCTGGGTCTCCAGCTAGCCCAGCATCCATAAGGGCTGCCCTGTCCCCTCTGCACTCCATTTTCTGGTCCACATGTCTAACCACAATTCCAAGATACCTGGAACCATTATCCACCAAGGGTGAGATCCCCCCTGCCCCAATTCCCTGCCTGCCTGGCCCTCTGGACAAACTCGGAAGGGGTGAGCTCTGCCCTGCTCCCTCTGCAATTCATTTCCCAGATAGCAACTCCTCCTACATGCCTGAGGAGGATTGCCAGTAGCCTGAGGACATCAGGGACTATTAGCTCTACTACCTGCATCCCTGGAGGACTGCCCCCACCCAGGACAACCAGCAGCCTGAGGACATTAGGGACTATTAGCTCTACTACCTGCATCCCTGGAGGACTGCCCCCACCCAGAACAACCAGCAGCCTGAGGACATCAGAGACTCTCAATTCTACTACCTGCATCTCTGGAAGCCTGCTGCCACTAGGGACAGCCAGCTTTACTGGCAGCCCTAGAGGCCTCCTTCCATCAGGGATTACTAGTCTTGCACTAGTAGGGACAATCAGATGGCTAAAGGATGGTATATGAACACAATCACCAAAAGCAGGGCAATATGGCACCAGCAGAAGACACCAGCTATCCCAGTAAACAAGCCTGCGATAACCTAATGTTCCTGGATTGAAAGAAAATGACCTTAAATATAATCTTATGAAAATGATAGAGGACTTTAAACAGGAAATTACTAAGTCCCTTAAAGAAATACAGGAAAATACAATCAAACTTTGATAGAAATAAATAAAACTGTTCAAGACCTAAAAATGGAATTAGAAGCAATAAGAAAGCACAATCTGAGGCAATGCTGGAGATGGAATACCTAGGGAAGAGAACAGGAATAAAGGCACAGGTATCACCAACAGAATATAAGAGATGGAAGAGAGAATCTAATGTGTAGAAGGTATAAGAGAAGAAATACATCTGTCAAAGAAAATGTTACACCTAAAAAGTTTATAACACAAAACATGCAGGAAATTTCACTGTAAAAAGACCAAACCTAAGAATAATAGGAATAAAGAAAAGAAAAGAAAAAGACTCCTAAATCAAAGGTCCAGAAAGTATCTTCAGCAAACTCTTTAAGGAAAAGTACCCTAACCTAAAGAAAGATATGACTATAAACAGACAAGAAGCTTGCAGAACACCAAATACATTTGACCAGAAAAGAAAATCTTCCTACCACATGATAACCAAGCACTAAATGTACAAAAGAAAGAAAAAAATATTAAAAGTTGCAAGGGATAAAATCCAAGTAACATATAAAGTCAGACTTGTTAGAATTCCAACTGACGTCTTGACAGAGACTTTAAAAGCCAGAAGGGCCTGAGCAGTTATCTTTTTTTTTTCTTTTATCTTATAATCCCAAAGAGATTAAAGATGCCAGCCCAGACTACTATACCCAGCAAAACATTCAATAACTACAGATGGAGAAAACAAGAAATTCCATGACAAAACCAAATTTAAAAAAATCTCACTTATTTGGTGTTCTGTAGGCTTCTTGAACCATTATGGCCATCTCTTTCTTTGGTGACATTTTCTTCCATGATTTTGTTGAAAATGTTTTCAGTCCTTTGAGCTGGGAATCATCATTGTCCTCTATTGCAACTATTCTTAGATTTGGTCTTTTCATTGTGTCCTGTATTGGTGATACTTAGATTCCTGACTTCTTTCCTAGGTTTTCCATTTCTTGGTTTGCCTCCATTTGTGTTTTCTTTATTGTTTCTACTTCTACTTTTAGGTCTTGGACTACTTTATGCAATTCCTATACTTGTTTGATTTTGTATTTCTTTAAGAGATTTACTTGTTTCGTCTTTAAGGACTTCTACCTGTTTACCTGTGTTTTCCTGTCTTTCTTTCATTGAGCTATTTATATCCTCCTCAAAGGATTCTATTATCTACATAAGATAGGGCTTTAGGTCAGCTTTCTCATTTTCAGGTGTGTTGGTGTATTCAGGGCTTGCTGTGGTGGGAGAACTGAGTTCTGATGATACCCACATATATTGGCTTCTGTTGCTTATGGTCTTGTGCTTGTTTTTTGCCATCTGGTTATCCCTAGTGTTTTCTGGTTTGGGTGACTCTGGAGTCTGCCTCTTTTGTCCCTGGATTTCAACAGGTTTCCTGGTAGGCCTCTGGCCCTGGCTGTAGCAGACCTCCTGTGGGGCCTTCCAACTGGAGGGTATTCAGAGGGGCAGAGATGCTGCTGATTTGTTGCCCTGGCTGCAGTAGATCTCCTGGGAGGCCTTAGGACTGTTGGGTTTTCAGAGGAACAGTTACACTGTTGTCCCATGAGAAGTTGTTCTCGGTGTTCTTAGGTGTGTATATTTGGGTCAATGGACTGTGTTTTCTGTTTCCTTGTGTGCAGCCACACTCCAGGGAGGCTTTCAGCCTTTTGGGTCAGTTGCCCTGCATGCTTCAGAGCCTCTGGGAGGTTTTCAGACTGTGGTGTCAATTGCCCAGTTGCCCTGTGTACAGAGAAACTCCTGGGATGCCTTCAAGCTGTGGTGTTCTGGGTGCAGTGGATCTCTGGGGGGATGTCTCCAGTTGTCACGTCACATGCCCTGGGTGTAGCAGATCTCCTGGGATGCCTCAGGATGTGGTATCATATATTTTGAGTACAGTGGTTCTTCTGGTTTTGCTTCAGGATATGATGTCAAATGTCCTGAGTGTAGTATGTCTGAGGATATATCCTCTTCCGGGAGGCAGACTATACCAACCAGACTGTACCAACAGAAAGGACCAGACAGAAGAGGATTGGTATTTGGTGGGTGGGGTTTTGGAGGGATGGTGGTTCCCCAAGTCCACTGCCCCCCCCCAGCAGATGCTGTGGGACTTGGGGGGGGGCTCTTACTAAATGCTGAGTGCAGCAAATCCCCTGGTATGTCTGAAGATATATCTCTGCCAGGCACAAACTAGCTACAAATTGGTAAAGAAGAATTAAAAGTATCACTATTTTCAGATGATATGTTAGTATACATAATTGACCCCAAAAATTCCACCAGAGAAGCTCTCAAGCTGATTAAACAACTTCAGTAAAGTGGCTGGATATAAAATTAACTCAAATAAATCAGTAGCCTTCCTTTATACAAATGATAAACAGTCTGAGAAAGAAGTTAGAGAAACAATTCCCTTCACAATAGCCACTGATAATATAAAATAACTAAGGGTAACTCTAACCAAATAACTGAAAGACCTTTATGGTAAGAACTTCAAGTCTCTCGAGAAAGAATTGAAGAAGATCTCAGAAAATGGAGAGATCTCTCGTGCTCATGGATTGGTGGAATTAATGTAGTAAAAATGGCCAGTCTACCAAAGGCAATCTACAGATTCAATGCAATCCCCATCAAAATTCCAAGACAATTCTTCAAAGACATGGAAAGAGTAATTCTCAAATTCATCTGGAAAGGCAAAAAACCCAGAACAGCGAAAACAATTCTTAACAATAAAAGAATAGCTGGGGGAATCACTATCTCTGACCTCAACTCTACTAAAGAACAATGGTGATTAAAAACTGCATGGTATTGGTATAGAGACAGATAGGTTGATCAATGGAATAGAATTGAAGACTGAGAAATAAAATAACATACTTACACACACTTAATCTTTAACCAGGAAGCCAAAAATATACGACAAAAAAAGAAAAGCAACTTCAATAAATGGTGCTGGTCTAACTGGATGTCTGTACGTAGAAAAATGAAAATAGATCCATATTTGTCACCATGCACAAAGCTCAAATCTAGATGGATCAAGGACCTCAACATAAAACCAGATACACTGACTCTAATAGAAGAGAAAGTGGGAAAGAGCCTTGAACTCAGTAGCACAGGCAGAAATTTCCTAAACAGAACTCTGATGGCTCATGCTCTAAGATCAAGAATTGGTAAGTGGGACTTCATGAAACTGGAAAGCTTCTGTAAGGCAAAGGACAAATCGGCATCCTAGAGATTGGGAAAAGAATCTTCACTAACCTCACATCTGATAGGGGCTAAATTCGAAAATAAACAAAGAACACAAGAAGTTTAGCAACCAAAACCAAAACAACCTAATCAAAGAATGGGGTCTTGAACTAAACTGAGATTTCACAATCGAGGAATATTAAATGGCTGAGAAGCACCTAAAGAAGTGTTCGAAGTCCTTAGTGAACAGAGAAATGCAAATCAAAATGACCCTGAGATTCCACCTTACACCAGTCAGAATGGCTAAGATCAAAACCTCAGGTGACAACATATGTTGGTGAGGATGTGGAGGAAGAAGAACATGCTTCCATTCCTAGTGGAATTGCAAACTGGTACAACTACTCTGGAAATCAATTTGAAGTTTCCTTAGGAAATTGGAAATAGGCCTACCTTAAAAAATACCACTCTTGGGAATATACCCCAAAGATGCCTCACCATGCCATAGGGGTACATGTTCCACTATGATCATAGTGGCCTTATTTGTCATAGTCAGAAGCTGGAAACAACCCAGATGTCCCACAACACAATGGATACAGAAAATGTGGTTCATTTACACAATGGAATGGAATACTATTCTTACATCCTTAGTTTTGCAGACAAATGGGTGGAACTAGAAAATGTCATCCTGGGTGAGGTAACTCAGACCCTAAAAGACATGCATGATATGTTTTCACTAGCAAGTGGATATTAGCCAAAAAAAAAAAAAAAAGGGAAAAGAAAAAGAAAAAAAAAGTACAGAATACCCAAGATACAGTCCACTGAACTCACAAAGGTCAACAAGCTGAAGGACCCCAAGTTAGGACACCTCAGTCCCACTTGGAGGAAGAAGAAAGCAAGCACAAGTGGGGAGGGAAGGAGGCACAGGGGAGGGAAAAAGGATGGGGTGAGGGGAGAGGGGAACATGATCTGGTATTGTGTTGGGGAAAAAGACTGAAGCCCTGAAGACCAGCAGAAAGAATGGAAACTGGTGATCTCGGGAAGAAGGATGTTGGAAAAACCCTCTAGAATATACCAGAGACATGGGAAGTGAGAGATGCTTAGGACTCCAGTGTGGGGAGCACTAGATGAAAGGCTCTACAGTGAGGAGAGGGAACTTATTGAATCCACGTCCAGCAGAAAAACAGGGCATCAAGTGAGGGATGAGGTTGCTATCCCATACCCAAAGCTCTGACCCATAATTCTTCCTGTCTGAAAGAAATGCAGGGATGGAAATGGAGAAGAGCCTGAGGAAATAAATGTCCAGTGACAGGCCCAAAGCAGGTTCCAGCTCAAGGGGAGGCCCCAAGACCTGACACCATTACTGAAGCTATGGGGCATTCACAAAAAGGGACCTGTCATCACTGCCCAACAAGCAGCTGAAAGAGTCAGATGCGATATGTGCACCCAACCAATGAACAGAAGCTGCTGACCCCTATGGTTGAATGAGGGAAAAGCTGGAAGAAGCTGAGGAGAGGGGCAACCCTATAGGAGGACCAGCAGTCTCAATTAACCCAGACCCCCGGGATCTCTTAGACACTGAATCACCAACCAGGCAGCATACACCAGCTGAGATAAGGCCTGCAATACATATACAGCTGAGGACTCGCGGGTCTGGGTTCAGTCAGAGAAGATGCACCTAACCCTCAAGAGACTGGAGGTCCCAGGAAGTTTAGAGGTCTTGTGGGGTGGGTATAGTAGGTACACCCTTGTGGAGACTGGGCCTGGAGTGCGGGGTTGGGGGGAAGAGGTATGGGATGTGGAACCCCCGGGGTGGGTGGTGGTGGTGGTGGACCAGAAGCAGAATAAAATCTTGAGTGTAAAAATAAATAAACAAATAATTAATTAATTAAATAAATAACTTTACAAAAAAATCCACTAATCCAGCCTTGCAGAGGATAACAGAAAGTGCCAAATGCAAGGACACTCACATTTGTAAAAGAAACATTACTAAAAGCTTAAATCACACATCAAGCCCCACATATTAATAGAGTGACACTTTGACATCCCATAAATTGTTAGGCCATCAAGACAGAAACTAAACAGAGAAAATTAAAATAACAAAGGTTATGAATCAAATGGACCTAAAAGATATCTATAGAACAATTCACCAAAAGAAAACGAAAAAGATTCTAACTTCTTCTTAGCACCTCATGGAACCTTCTCCAAAACTGACCATATACTCAGTTACAAAGCAAGCCAAAACAAATGCAAGAAAGTTGAAATAACTCCTTCTTTCCAATGAGACTATCATGGATTAAAACTGGACTTCAACAACAACGGAAACAACAGAAAGCATACATACTCATGGAAACTGAACTACTTTCTATTCAATGATTACTAGATTAGGGAAGAAATAAGATGTTAAAGACTTTCTAGAATTCAATGAAAATGATGGCACACCATACCCAAACTTATGGAACACAATGAAAGCTGTGCTAAAAGGAAAGTTGATAGCACTAAGCCCCTCCATAAAGTAATTAGAGTTCACATACCAGTAATTTAAAAGTAGGCCTAAAATCTCTAGAAAAAAAGCAAACACACCCAAATGGAGTAGAATACAGGAAACAATCAAATACAGAGCCAAAATCAATCAATTAGAAACAAAAAGAAGAATACAAAGAATCAACAAAACCACGAGCTGGTTCTTTGAGAAAATCAACATGATAGACAAACCCTTAGTCAAATTAACTAGAAGGCAGAGAGGTAGTACCCAAATCAACAAAATCAGAAATAAGAAGGGAGACATTAAAATGGACAATGAGGAAATTGAAATAATTATTAGGTCTTCAAAAGCCTGTTTTTTATCAAATTGGAAAATGTAAATGAAATAGATGATTTTCTAGACAGATAGCACTTATCAAAGTTAAATCAAGACCAGGTAAACTATCTAACCTATAACCCCTAAGGAAATAGATGTAGTCATTAAAAGTCTCCCATACAAATACATTAACATAATATACCATATAAATAAACTGAAAGAAAAAATCATGTAATCATCTGATTAGATGATGAAAAATCCTTTGACAAAATATAATATCCTTTCATATTAAAAATCTTGGAGAGATCAGGGATACAAGGCACATAAATACACATAATCAAAGCAAAATACAGTGAGCCAATAGCCAACAACAAATTGAGTGGAGAAAAACTTAAAGCAATTCCATTAAAACTAGGGACAAGACAAGGCTTCCCACTCTCTCCCTATCTATTTAATGTAGTACTTGAAGGCCTTGCTAGAGCAATAGGACAACTAAAGGAGACTAAGGAGATACAAAATGGAAAGGAAGAAATCTAAGTTTTGCTATTCACAGATAATATGATAATATACATAAGTGACTCCAAATATTCTGCCAGAGAACTTCTACATCTGATAAACATCTTCAGCAAACATTTCATGCTGCAAACAAAATTTACTCAAAGAAATCAGTAGCCCTCTTTAATGCAAATGATAAATGGGCTCAGAAAGAAGTAGGCAGACAACACCCTTCACAATAGCCACAAGTAATATAAAATACTTTAATGTAGATCTAACCAAGCAAGTGAAAGACCTATATGACTAGAATGTCTCTGAAAAAAGAAATTGAAGAAGATTTGAGAAAATGCAAAGACCTCCCGTGCTCATGGATCAATAGGATTAATATAGTGAAAATGGCCACCTTACCTCAAGCAAACTACAGATTCAATAAAATGCCCATTAAAATTCCAGCAGAAATCTTTACAGACCTTGAAGGAGAAATTCTCAAAACCATATTGAAGCCCCCCAAAACCCAGTGTAGTTAAAACAATACTGTATAATAGAAGAATTTCTGGAGGTTTAGCAATCTATGACCTCAAGCAGTACTACAAGGCAATAATAATAAAAACTGCATGGTATTGGCATAGAAACAGACATGTTGATAAATGGAACTGAGTGGAAGACCCAGAAATAAACTCATAAAGCTACGGGCATTTGATTTTTGATAAAGAAGCCAAAACCATATCACAGAAAAGGGAAAGCATGTTCAACAAATGGCGCTGGCATAACTGGGAGTCTGTATGTAGAAGAATGCAAATTGATTCACATTTATCACTCTGCACAACACTCAAGTCCAAGTGGATCAAAGGCCTCAGTGAAAAACCAGATACAGTGAATCTAATAGAACAGAAAGTAGTGAATAGCCTTCAACTCCTAAGTATATGAGGCAACTTCGGGAGCAAAACACTATAGTGCAGGTACTAGATCAACAGTTCATAAATGTGTCCTCATGAAACTGAAAAGCTTCTGTAAGGCAAAGGGTACCATCAATAGGACAAAATGACAGCCTACAGATTGGATAAATATCTTTATCAACCCTCCATCTGATAGAGGACTAATATCCAAAATATATAAAGAACTCATTATGGTAGACACCATAGTCAAAGTAATCCAATTTTAAAAATGGGGTACAGAGATCAGCAGAGAATTCTTTTTTTCCCTCCATCTTTATTAACTTGGGTATTTCTTATTTACATTTCGATTGCTATTCCCTTTCCCAGTTTCTGGGCCAACATCCCACTAACTCCTTCCCCTCCCATTCTATATGGGTGTTACCCTCCCCATCCTCCCCCACCTTACTGCCCTCCCCCCCAACAATCATGTTCACTGGGGGTTCAGTCTTGGCAGGACCAAGGGCTTCCCCTTCCACTGGTGCTCTTACTAGGCTATTCATTGCTACCTATGCAGTTGGAGCCCAGGGTCAGTCCATGTATACTCTTTGGGTAGTGGCTTAGTCCCTGGAAGCTCTCAGCAGAGAATTCTTAACAGAGGAATCACTAATGGCTGAGAAACACTTAAGAAATATTCAACATCCTTAGTCATCAGAGAAATATAAATCAAAAGGATTCTCAGATTCTACCTTATACCCTTCAGAATGGCTAAGATTAAAAACACAAGGGACAGCCCATACAGACAAGGATAAAAAGCAAGGGGAACATCCCTCTATTGCTGGTGGGAGTGCAATCTTGTACAACCACTTTGGAAATCCATTTGGTGGTTTCTCAGAACACTGGGAATAGTTCTGTCTTAAGACCCAGCTATACCATGGGATGCTCTACCATCCCATAAGGATACTTGCCCAACTATGTTTATAGCAGTTGTACTCATAATACGCAGAAACTGGAAACAACCCAGATGTCCCTCAATTGAAGAATAAATACAGAAAATGTGGTTCATTTACTCAATAAAATATTATTCAACAATTAAAAAGAAGAACATCATGAAATTTGCAGGCAAAATGGACAAAACTAGAAAATATCATCCTGAGTGAAGTAACCCTGTCCCAAAAGGATATTCATGGTACGTACTCATTTATAAATGTATATCAGTCATTAAGTACTGCAAAACCAGACTGCAATTCAGACCCAGAGAAGCCAAATGACAAGGAGGGCCCAAGGGAGGATGCTTGAATCTTTCTCAGAAGGGGAAATAAAATAGATATAGATGGAGGAAGGGATCTTGGTGGGAGAGGGAATGAGAATGGGAACAGGATGCATAGGATTAGGTGTAGGAAGAGTTGGGGAGAGAGAACAGATAGCAATGGGCAGGCTGGGGCATGTCTAGGATGTGCCAGAGCCACAGGACGGGCAGAGGTCCCAGGGAGTCTTTTGGGGGTGACCCCCAGCAGCAGTGGAGATGATGCCTAAAGGGGCAGACACCCAGTGGAGGGATAAGGGTATCAACCCACCCACAAAACCTTCAACCCAAAATGTCTCCTGCTTACAAGATATGCAGGTATAAATGTGGAAGAGAGGCAGAGGGAATGGACAGCCAATGACTGGTCCAAAATGAGACCCATCCTATGGGCAAGAACCAATTTTTGACAATATCAATAAAGTTCTGTTATGCTTTTAGACAGACACTTAACATAACTGTCCTCTGCTAGCTCTACCAAGTAGCTGACTAAAGCACACACAGAGACCCACAACCAATCATTAGATCGAGCTTGAGGAGTCTTGTGGAAGAGTTGGGAGAAGGATGGGGGAACCCGATTAGGATGAGGATTTCACAGGAAGATCAACATACTCAACTAACTTAGACCCTTGGGGGCTCCCAGAAACTGAAACCAGCAAAAGTGCAAGCATCGACTGGACCTAGGTCCCCCACATATATGCAGTAGATGTGCAGCTTGGTCTTCATGTGGATCCCCGAACAACTGGAATGGGGGCTCTACCTGAATCTGTTGTCCGCCTGTGGATCCCATTCCTGTAACTAAGACTGCCTTGTCTGGTCTCAGTAGGAGAGGATGTACCTGGTCCTGCAGTGACATGTTGTGTCACAGTGAGTGATACCCAAGGTGTCCTCTCTCCATTCAGAGGGTCACAGTCCAGAGAATAAGAGAATGCAGATTGCTCAGCCCTAAAGGAAACATATATACCACCCCCAAGATGCATCATGAAAGAGGGTCCAGAAAAAGTATAAGACACCAAGGCTGTGTATGTATAAGGAAACACTGTCTTCTGGACACAGTAGTAAGTTGGAGATAAGAAGTCATAGCAGTTGTTACAGCATGTACATAACCCATGCAAGCCCAATTGTATCATTCTTAGCCATGGAGCTATTCTCAATTGTTAGCTGCTGGAGAAGAAGGGACATTGTTCTCTAACAATATATACCCTGTTATCTTGAATGTGAAGATGTCACATTCAAGAATATCTAGACAACACAATTTGGGCTTGAAAGGATTAAATAGAACAAAAAAATTTGGATGAGTATAGGAGGGAGGAATGAACTGGGAAAGAGGTAAGAGAGGGTTGAGTATGATCAAATACTGGTATATGAAATAATCAAAGAACTAGTGAAAAATAATTGTTACAGAACTTGGGTGGGAAAGGGTGGGGTGGAAATAAAAAATTGATTTCATGTGTGTGATATGCAAGATGTAATTGTAGTCGACATAGGAAAGAGCTTTAGAATACTGGGCTATTTGTTGCTGCTAGATTTCCCTTTGGTATTTGAAGGCAGCGGATACTTGGTTACATGTCCAACTTTTACTCTAAATTACTCTTACTTTGCCCATGGCACAGCGAGTGTGACAAGGCACATCACAAAACTTTAGGAGAGAGAAGACATTAGGTAAAATGGTTTCAAGCTGACTTCAAAGTATAGAGGAAAAGTACCCAGAAACCTATGGTGAACATGGGTCTAGAATCCAAATAGATTCCCTTCTAAAGTGGTACAGTTCCCTTTAAACCATATAATCTTTATGCCGGGATGGAGAGCAGATGAGTATAGAAAACTGAAAGAGAGCATTCTGCTCTACACATCTGTTTCTGAAGAACCAATGACATATGTGCAGAAAGCCCATAGCCCTACCATAAGTAGCATCTATTTGAAGGATAATATAGGATTCAGAGAGAGGAGACTTGGCTTTATTTCCATCCACATCCATCCTATAGCTATCTGCTGCCTTAAATCAAAGGCATGACCAATGCAAATTTTCCCAGTTCCCCAATTTAGAGAATGAAATCTCAACATGCTTTTTTATCTATCAAAATGATCACTAGGGTTGGCTATGTGATATACATCAGCTCAAGAAAATATGTTAGTTTAGAAACTTCTGGGAAGGATTTGCCTTTCTAAACAAGGAAACCATTCGAAACAGTCATCGGCATTTCATCTTCTTATCATGATTCTGGGTATAATGTTTGATGCTACAGTAGCTATTTTATGGTTATGAGACTCAGAGCATGAAGGAAACTCCAACAGAAGAGCAACAGCACTCTTGCTAGCATCTGCGTGCATGACTAATATCTTCTTACCTCCAGACTCTTTATGTTTTTGAAAAGAGTCCATCTTACTTGTTTTAAGCTGCTTAAGTGGGTGGTTTTTTTTTTTGCTTGCTGTACAGTACAGGTGAACACACTTCTGAGTTTTAGAGCTCTGTTTGTTTACAAATGACCATTCTGCCTCTTTCAATTGGCAAAGTATAGAAGCTGCTACATGATGCATGGCAGTGTAGAAGGCAGTAGCTGAAGGCCATGCAGAGGGAACCACAGGGGTGAATCAGTGAGAAGGCTCATTATCCTCTACCTTATCCTCAACCACCGCTGCGCTTCTTCATGCACTCAATCTCCGTTGTCTGTAGGCTGTGGTTCTGATGTAAGGTCTTGTTCCCCAGTTGGTTCTTGATCAATCAATAAAGATGCCAGGGAGGAAGGAAAGTGGCAGGACTTCCAGCTCCCTGCAGACAGGCTAAAAGATGCAGGAAGAGGAAGGGGCAGTTGGCCAGGCTTTGGAGGCAGAAAAGGTGACCAGTCATGTGTGAACTCAGGTGGAGTAGCCATAGGCAACCTCCTCAGGCAGGAGGTTTGAAATGCAACTAAGCTTAGTTTTGGGTTGAGAACAGGAGAAGATAACCAGGACACTAAGCTAAGGACAGACTAAGAGATGCTAAGCTAAGAGTATTGGGAAGGGCACCCTAGCTGTGGGAGATTAGAAGCACTCAGCAATTGAGCCAGTAAGGCACGATGAAATTGAGTGGTTGTGTGTGTGTGTGTGTGTGTGTGTGTGTGTGTGTGTGTGTGTGCGCGCGCGCGCGCGTGCGTGCGGTGTGGTAGCATGGTCTGCTTGGAGCTTAAAGCGGGATAGCAAAAACTACATGCAACATTGGTCAACAGTCCCTACACCTACACCTCCCCCTTCTGTTATATAATATTTCTATCAGTCACAGTCAGTTTCATTTTATTCCCTGATTGGATGCTAGCAAATGTTTCTACTTGGGACTGTATTGACGAAAGAATGGCAGGAAAGCATATTTTCTGGATCTGTAGGCAAAATACAAAATTAGAAGACATTTGTCTTCCAAAAACCCATGGAATTTTATGGAATCATTTGCATTAGGTTCCTGTATGTGTGTGTGTGTGTGTGTATGTGTAGGTGTGTGTGTGTGTGTGTGTGTGTGTGCGCATGTGCACGCACATGTGTGAGAACATCTCTATATACTAATATAGTTTATGTGTGCATGTATGGATATGTATGTGTGTGTGTATCTGTGAGTGCAATGTGCATAGAGATATCAATATATGTATATGTGTTTGTGTGTATTGATGTGTGTGTATGTATATGTACATGTATGTATATGTGTATGTATGTGTGTGTTTATGGATGTATATCTATATGTGTGCATATGTTTGTGTGTATGTGTATGTGTGTACATGCCATAACTTTATAGCGCTAACTGAACTAATTTAAGTTATCTCGATGTGTTTTCTTGAAGGTGAGAAGGTAAGATATGAAGTATAAAGACCACAATCTCTGAAGTGCTTTCTAAGTCACCAGGAAAGAAACTTTGTCTGTCTCCCTCCAGCTTCTCAGGACTTTCACGTGCCCTTTGCTTTATATGTATCAGTTAAAATTTCCAAGTTCACATGACCTTCTCCTCGATGCCTTTACATCAGTTTCCCTCTGTGCATATAACTGCCCACAGTTCCTCTGTATTTATGGATACTAGATGTAGTAGACTAGTGCTCAACATAATGGCTTTATCTTAATTTGGTTAAAATTGCAGAGATTTTATTCCTAAATAAGCCACTTGAGATTCGTTGGGTCTCAGACATTCATTACTACATAACCCGACCCAAAGTGGCCCCTTACAGATGACCATACAATTCTTGTTTAACTATATCTGCCATCTGCTTTAACCAAGTAGAAGTTTGTTTTTAGGGAGGTATTACAGCTTTGTCTTAACCCAATTCTTTCTGCTTTCAAGTTTTATGATGTGACTATGGCCTTTCCCCCAAGGCTTTTGGCTTTCAGAAGAAATTATTTAATTTAGAACAATCTAGGTTCACTGTTACCACTGTAGGCCCAACCTAAATAACTGGCAAGCAATCCAGTTCCCTCTAGTTTTCGTTTGTTTATGGTGTTAGGAATTAAGCCTATAGACTATGTCATACCTGGCAGGTTTATCTATGACAAAACTGCACCCCAGACCCCCATCCCTGTACTCCCTTACCTACATCCAGTGAGTGCTTATAAACCGGATCAGTGAGCTTTTGGAAGGTGCTGGTAATCTTGCTTCCTTGTAATGTCATTATTTTTTAAAAATTAATTTTAGGTGTCTAAATTCTCTGGCCTTCTCCCACAAAGGAAAGCAAGAGTGGAGCCAAGGGCAAGATTCATTGACTGCTCTTCTCTAGGCCACACATATGAAAGAATGATTATTAGTACTGTGCCAACAGACATCTTCAGCCTTGCACAATGGCTGTCAAGACTGCAGACCAGAGAGGCTTGTAAAGGTCTCCTGAAGCTGAGGGCTCACTCTAGTGTGAAGAAGAGAGTAGACAAACGAAACCTAACTTGAGAAAGAAGAATCAAGCTACAACTGGGAAGCTTTTATTGGTGATTACAATTATTTTCCTCTTTCTGTAATAGCTGCATTTTTCCTGCCTGATTATGACCAGTTATTTAAAAATCCATTGTCACCACACCATCAAAGCATTCTTTATATATTTCCCTCATATCACTGTTTTCCTCTTGTAGAGCGCACATTTGCAAGAAGTTTGTACACATTTGACATCCTCTGATTTTCCTTTAACTCCTTTGACCTAGCTTGACCTAATCTCTCCTGTCCTGTACTTTAGCTTACTAGAGCTCTCACCATGGTAGGAGAAATGGTCTCTCGAGGATAGTTGGAAATCAGTACCTGGCCATTGTTTGCTTGCTCTTTGCTTGCTGCTGCCTAAACTCTAATTTAATGTTGAAATTGCTTTTGCCCTGGACTTCTTTCACTAAGTGTGTTCAATCTGCTGTAAAATTGTTTTCATGGTTGCAGTCAATGTTATAGTAACTGTTTAACAATGTGCATTTCTTTACTTTGCAAAAAGACCTTGGTAGTCTCTATGCAAATTAGTGCTTGTCTAATGCCATTAAGCATGGCTCCTGGGAGAGCAGCAACTGGGTTGTCAGATGAACCGTGCATTCAGTCTGAACAGTGAGGGCTCTGGGATAAGGAAGCAGAGATTCTATCTCTGATGCACAGAACAGATTTCTTCTAGAGAGATGAGATTTTGACTTTAACCTGTTGCCTCATGACTAGATAGGAATAAGGAGATTTCATCAAAGTAGTAGAGCTCTTGGCCTTCTGATTTGGGATTAAATACCAAACACTAACCAGAACCACAACACAATAGATTTGGAATGCTCTAAGCTCCAGAATTTTGATTTAGAGAATTATGACACATTTTCTTCAGAAGAGATTGGGTGCACTAGGAATCACATGAGATTTGGGTTGTATCACTGTTCAGAAGAAGGGAAGAGGAGGTAACATATTATCCAGAAAGTTCACTAGATGTTATGTATTTTCTCTTCATCCTGGCCATACTTCTGTGGAGGTATGTGTCACAGGTTGGGGTACTTGGGAAGATCATTCTGAAATGGAGTTTGGAAGGCATAGTGCCATCTATCTATCTATCTATCTATCTATCTATCTATCTATCTATCTATCTACCTATCTATCATTTATATATTTCTCTATCATCTATCTTTCTGTCCTTATCATCTAATATCTGTTATTTATGTATCTCTTCTCTATCTGTCATCTACCTATCATCTATTTATTCAACTATTTACCTACATACTTTTGTAAATATGTATAGATACAATACTTTCCTAAATATTTATAGTTACTACCTAAATTGAGACATAGATATATGTAGATATTTATATAATCTGATATGCTAGTATATATATATATATATATATATATATATATATATATATGTGTGTGTGTGTGTGTGTGTGTGTGTGTGTGTGTATGGACATCCCTATATGTTATATGTGTCTACCACATAAAATTTGCCATAAACCATAATATCATTATTTTAGACATTTGTGATACAGATAAAGCATAAACTACCACATTATCTCCTATTGTTTTACCTCCAAGAGCTTGAAAGTCAGTGCTTTTGTATAAAGTAGGATTGGGGGCTGGAATGTCTGCCAAATGTAGTTCTTTATTTCTAGTCTAAACACATTCAGTACATTGGCCTCTGAGTTACAAATGCATTGCTGTTCTTCCAAAGCAGCCACAATGTAGTGGCCAGAATTAGATTCTGTGTTTTTCTAAAACTTCCCATAAAAAAATGCTTCCTTTAGTTGATCCTCACATTGGGGCTCCAGTCACGTTTGGTCTCAGGACACTAGGATCTTTAATCTATCAAGCAGCTTCTTACTACATTGAGAGCAAATTTGAACTTACGTCTGATCCTTTGATAATTGAAAGTTTGCTTTCAAACAATCAATAAAAAGTGTCAGAAAGCTCAAATCAATGTAGCAAACAAATGAATTGCTGATACGTAATTTAATAACTAATGTTTAAGAGAGAGTTTCCTTTTAACCTTGCAAGGATTTTAAGGCAATTAAGCATCAATGTGAAAATTATATTTGTAAAATGAGACAGCAACCTGAATACATTTACATTTTATTAATTGAGAGTGTTTCCTAAAGTTCTGATGAAATGAGTTCTAAACATGAAATAGAAGAGAAGCTGTGTAGGGAAGACCGGCTGGGGAACTCAGTGAAGCAGGAAAACAACTACAGTTGCTTGTAGTAAAGTAAACACACACACTCACATGTGCACACATACACTCACACACTCACACACACACATACACACACACACACTCACACACACTCACACACATATACACACACACACTCACATACATACACACTCATGTTCTCTCTCTCACAGACACACACACGCACACACACTCATACTCTCTTTCTCTCTCACAGACATACACACATACACACACAGACACACACACACGCACACTCACTTTGACACTCTAAGGCTCCTCCTGTATATAGGTGTTCCTGTATGTTAACATCTAAGACCATAATCTCTTCCCCATTCATCGAAACACTCCTGCCTCTCATATTCTCTGTCTATATCTCATTCCTTCTCCTTTCTACTGATCTCTTCTCCTTTGCATGTTAGACAGGCCTGTAGCTCCTATCCTGAAAATTGACAACTGTAAGAATCAGAGGAAGTATGTATGATGGTTCACTTCTGCAATTGCAGCACTTGGGAAACTGAAGCAGGATGATTGCCATTAGGTTGGGGTCAGCCTGGACTACAGAATACAAAGGGTTCCCAGACATCATGGAAAGGCTCTGTATCAAAACCCAAACCAAACTGAGCCAGACAAGAGGAAGATGAATTCTGATGGCTCGCTCTTCCCTGTAGTCTCTTATGGTGCAAGTTCTTTCCCTAAAGCTACCGCTAGCGGAATGAGTGGTTTACCCTCCTCAAGGTTGCTAGGCTGGGCATTCACTCTGAGCCCATCTAAAACCCGTTATATTATTTTCTGCTGTTTCTATCTTAAATTCACATAATTCTACCCTTAAACATAATTTCACTCCTCTCATTTGTTAGTGAATATTTTCTGACATCCTGGAGAGTCCAATCATCTGCTCTCTTCATGGCCGACACAGAAACAATAGCTTTGCTGAAGGAAAATAACACTCTGATTGACCTGGGGCTTTATAGTTATGGCCACCTGCTGTTGGATGAACAAGCAAACAGGCTTCTCTCAAATTCACTCACCAACCCACTCCCTCTAACAATGCTTTCATGTGTCACGCTTTATTCATTCTCTCACAGTAACCCTGCCTTCCACAGATATGGTGCTGCTGTCCTGAAATAAAAACAGTAAAGTTATGAAGATTTCAGGCAACGTGATGGAACAGTAACAGTGGGGTACCCAAGGCTCAGAAAGTCAAATACTTCATGGTTTCTCTCCCATGCAGAGCGTAGCGTCTGATTGCTACTATGTGCAGTTGAGTGGGGATAAGTGCAGATCATGAAGTTAAAAAGGGGTCCATGACAGAGGGTGAGGGGCTTTAAGGAAAAAGAGTGAGTGGGAGTGCAGTAGAAAACAGGTGACATGGATGTAGGCTACTGGGGATAGAGGTGAACAAATGGGGAGGGAACCAGTGAAATGGCAGGAGAGTGAGAGGGCAGGGTAAACCCAAGGTAAGTATGTACCAGAATGGCAGCAGAAGTGTGTTAGAAATGTATTAATTGAAAAATAGAAACCACAGGAAGAAAAACTACAGACATTTATGGGAATATGATTAGCAATAAAACCTGAAACCTAAAGTTGGGAACCGGAAGAATACCCCAGTGGCAGAAGCGTTTACCACAGTACTGAAAATTCTATCCATTGAAGGAAGGAGACCCAAGCGGGGGAAAGGCATGCATACTGGGAGAAGACAAAAATGGGAAAAACAAATCAGAGGAACTCACTAAAGTGTTCATTTTACCCTCCAAATAACATTTTATTGTCTTTCACATAAATAATAATTACCTTGTTCCTTGTTTAAAACTTTCCAATGTGATTTTAAATTTTTCAAAAAACTCTCAGAGGCACCATTTCCATTCATGTATTTTTCTAGGTAAGAAAACTGAAACACGAGTCCAATCAGTCTTTCAAGGTTTTACAATGTTAAACAGTGATCTGGGGCTGGATGTGAGGAAACCTGCGCCAGCGTTCACACTCTTGACCTTGGAGCACGTGGTCAGTTCCTATCAGGGCACCCTGCAGCTCATCCTCTTTTAATTTTACAAAGATTTTGTTTCTTCTGTCATTTCCACATATTAATGATCCTTTCTCTTTCTCAGTTTCATCATTCCTATGAGTATTCAACTTCATTCAAGTAGTCCTCATCTAAAAGTGCCAAGTTTAACAAAATGAAAAAAAAAATTAACTACTTCTCTAGACAAAATAGATTAGTGAGCTTCCTGCCTCTCCTCATAGTTCAAAGCAGTTAAAATATTAGATGACACAATTAAGGAGATATGTTATGAGGCACAAAAATACAAGATCACTGACAATAAGCATTTGTATTCATAGAAGATCTTTGGAAGGCATTACTGGGAGTCCATTCAAAGAAAACTGTATTCCATCTTTAGCCCAACTGGAGTGGCAAAGGGAGAGAAGGAGTATTTAGAGTGTGCCTCCTGGCATGCATGGCTCACTCCACTTTCTTGAAGGTAGAATTTGTAGGAGATGCCTTTCTAGATGACTTTATTAAGTGTGTGTGTCCAGTCAAAGGCTCAAGCTCTTGAGATTGAGCCCTATGGATCTCTCCGTCCTATATTAGACCTTCAGACTGGTTTGTTCTCTCTGCTTTGGTATTTTGCCCTGTTTTAGCTTCTAACACTCTTCTTTGTCCTTCACCATCTTGCTTAGAGGAGGCCCAGTCCTGTTTGCTCCAGCCTCCTTCTTTCCTTGCAAACTGCTGGTTTATTTCTTTTGCAGCACTTGTCATAATATTGCAATTTGTAGCTGTTATTTTGATTTGGTTGTCTACTATCCATTTCTTCAGATGCAGGACCATCTGTGTTCTGTTCCACTATGGCTCCAGCACCTAGAGTGATGATGGAATGCATATATAGACAAGCATGGAGATTGAGGCCATAATCCTAAAAGAGAGGGGTAGGGGGAGAGAGAGAGAAAGAGAGAGAGAGAGAGAGAGAGAGAGAGAGAGAGAGAGAGAGAGAATGAGCAATTAAGCTACACATGGTTCCTATCCATTATGAATAATGGATTAACGAAGGAACTAGGTAAAGATTGTCACTGCCTCTTCTCTGGAAGAAGTGAGAAGAATGTTGTGCTCAGAGCTAAGGTCAAAGGAAAATACTGGCAGAGT
Source organism: Rattus rattus (assembly GCF_011064425.1). NCBI lineage: Eukaryota > Metazoa > Chordata > Mammalia > Rodentia > Muridae > Rattus > Rattus rattus. Next base: position 22,213,987 of record NC_046161.1, on the reverse strand, counting down.
GTAGAGTCAAGGAACCCTGGCTGTATTAAAGGAAATGTAAGTGTCGGGAGAATAGAGCCCTGAAACAAAGATGGAGATCAGATAATGGTGGTGGAGATGAGGTAAGGAAAGATTAGGGAACTTGAAGAGTTGTTGAAAGAGCCAAATGGGCAGTTAAATAGCTCAGTTATCAATCAATACTGTTTTAAAATTAAGCATATTCTATTTTCTAGGTACCAGATGAGGTAATGAAGTAATGGTTTGTAAAATCAATAACTAATTTATGGACAGTAATCAGCTCATGGCTTAAAGCTTTTTAAATACCCTTTGGGGAAATCAGTGTCCTGAAGTCTAGGAAAGAAGATGTATTCTCAAAGAAACTGAGAAAATAGGTCACAATTTTTAATTTTGCCTACTGAAAAGTTATATAATATTTTAATTTATTGAGAATCCTATATAAAGCATTTTTATCATATCACCCCTTGCTCCTCCCACAACTCTTCCCAAACCCACTATCATTTCTCTACTCCTGCCAACTATCAATTAAAAAAAAACTCATATATTAATCGATATGTGGCCATTCATGAGGGAGTAGTCACCCTACCAGGGGCCATAGCCTTAGAGAAATCTGACTATCTTTCAGCTTCCTTTAATTGTTGAGAGCTCCCTACTCATGTGCACCAGCAGCTCCCTTCTCAATGCTACAATGTTGACTGGATTGTTCTTGTGCAGGTCTTATTTAGGCAATAACAGCAAGTTCATGAGTCTGCATGTTTGGCAGACACTGTTTTACTCTAGTTCTCCCCATTCTCTACCTGTTACAATCTTTTCACAACCAAGTCTGTGTCCTCTATGTCTTATGATGTTGAGATATGATATAGATTTCCTATTTGTGGTTGAGCACTCCATTAACACTGTCCAGAGCATTTTGATAGGTTATGAGTTTATGTATTACTCACCATTCATTGTACAAAACCTTTTCTGATAAGGTCTGAGAACAGCACTTTCCTATGGGTATGGGGATAATTTAGTACTGTGTCCATTAACAGAACCCAGGCAGTAAGTTTACTTCTAGGATCTGTGAGCTTCTGACAATTGGTTCTTGAATATATTACAATAGTAATTATGTGTTTCCTCCTAAGGAATGGACCTAATAGCCAATCAGGAAGCAATTGGTTGCCCCTATATAATTTGTACAATTATTGTGTCCACTCTTATCACAACAATTATTATTATAGTTCACAGGGACCACAGCTGGGTAATACTGATGACCCCTTTCTCACACATTCTACTTTGTACTTTGAAAGCTAGCCACTGCGAAAGAAGTTTTCTGGTTAGTACCAGCTTGACTTATACATGTTCTATCACTCAAATTGGTGGTGTCTTCAGCAATGAGGTCTTACCATCAAGTTCTGGAGGGTGACTAAGTACAATGACAATAGATTGTGTTGTTTGGGGAGTTTATGAGACATCTTTGACTAGCAAGTAGAGAGAGAGTATTGATAGTGTATTGATTCTGTATATACTGTATCTATACTGGCCCTGGAGTTTTTCTTTGGCAGCATTTAGCTTCCGGGACAAACATCATCCCTTGGTCAAGTAAGTCTTGTATTTGAACAACTGACACTTCAATGTTAGGGAAATAGTTACTGCAAGCCAGCTACTGGCATTGTTTGGGAACCCAGCTATTTCCTCCTACTAGAAAGAAATTGTAATAGAAAAATTTCTTAATAGCAGCTATTTCCTCAGTAGGAAGTCAGTCATTTTTGTATTGATATCCCATAACCATGTGGCTAGCTCACTGTGGCAGCAACCCTCATTCACATGTTGAGAAGCAATAGCTTAAAGAATGTCTCTTCAGATATGAATAGTTCTTATTACTTTCCTCTTTCTTTATAAAAGTTCAACACAGGTGAAAAAGCAAGGTACTTGGCTGACAAGGGTAGATGAGGCCTCACCAGAGTGGAGGATGAGAACATTTTTGGTGGTTCCCAGTACCTAGAGGTAACTCTGAAAGTTAATACTAGATATTTTGAGTGTGTGGTGGGAGCTGGGGAGGGGGGTAGAACGTTGATCTGCCTCACAAAGCCAGTTTGCTATGCTGCCCATTGTAGCTGCTAGAGCACTTGGGAGAGACAGTGAGGTTTGCCTCACTTCTTGTTCACTTTGGTTGCAGTTGAGAGAGAAGGATACTGAGCATATGGTATATGGCCATGAACAAGGCATAAATGTCTCTGGATTTTTTGCTTCCTTTTTTTTTTAAGCCAGCATTTCTCACAGCGTCTTTACCTTTTCTATATGGAATACATCAAGGACTATAATGTTTCTAAAAGAATTCCCAATTTCTTGCTCATGTGGCAGGGTACTTCTTGTAACTCAGTCTAGTCACTATCTATACTTCTGACTTTTGTCTTGGGGTGCCCCTAGAAAATGTTTCATTCTTCTGGGTGAAACTGTCACTAGTCCTCTACCTGGGATACAAGCTCTTTAAGAGTAGGTATTGTATCTGCTCTGAACTATAGTCCATGAACTATGCTAAGTGCCTAGGACTTGCGGACTGAACGAAATTTCCAGCTTTTCAAACCTGGCTTAGTTGGCACACCTGTACTCTGAAGTCCCTGTGTTCTATGCTACAGACAATGCTTACATGTGAATATTTCTTATGCTATCTGATTGGCACCTGTGTGTAGTTCTATGAGCCAAATCTAGGTAACAAGTCCTCTTTGTGTTCTTGGTACTTCCAAATGTCCTTAGTATCTTCAAATAGTAAGTGGCCCAAGCACTACATTTTGAATGTTTAATGTGGCCCAGTGAGTTGTCATGGATAGGACCTGCTGATCATGTCTGTTGAAACAACCTGTGTACTTGACTGCTAGTTCACAGCACTCCTCATCTCCTCTGGCTTTTCAGATCAGGTAAGGCACCCTAAGATAGCATCCTGATTCTGACTAGTATACATGGTACATTCAATAAAGGGCCATTTTTTACTTCAGTTTATCATTAGTGCACTTTCCAGCAACACTTGCCCCACAAAAAGGGCATGTATAGGAGATTCTCAAATAGCTCTCTTAGTGTTGAAGCATCTGCTGGCTTTGTCAAGATAACACATGCTAGGCTTATTCTTTTTGACTAGGAGTGTACTGCATTATCTTTGTCTGATGGGACTGGACATTTTATTCTCCCTTCTAAGTAATATTCATATCTGATTTATTTTCTGCATTCGAGGTAGCTGCCTTGTCAGGTTAAAATAATCAACTTTGGGGTATTCTCAATACAGGAGCTGAGCTGCCTTTTTGCTTTGCCATGTTCTATCAGAGAGACTAAATATTAAGAGCATTAAGTGGGCACCAGGGTTGTAAAGAAGAATCAACATTGCTCACCCTCTACTTTTGGTGCATATCACCCTGCAATAATATCCTGGATTTTGGCTTGGACAGCTACCCCTCTATTTCAGAGAATAAGGTAAAGGAGACATGGCGAGCTGTGTAAGTCCATCTCCAAAGCACCAGATGTCTTAAAATAGCACAGATGAGTCAAGGACAAAGTCTACTATGCTCACTGTGAGTGGAGGTTATCAAAATAAAGACAGTGCTGAGAAAACTCATATGTTATCATATCTGTTTGGGGAAAATAAAGATTTTTCACGGAGTGACTTTGACAAACTCCTAAGCCGTAGAACAGTTCAATATTTTTTTTTCTGCCCAGAGATAAGGATTGAACTAAGAAATCTCCACTAAGGACAGAGAGGTGCCAATCATGCTCAACTGAAAACCACTGGCCTAGGCCCCTTCTGCCCTGGGCTCTGGGGTCGAAAGTGCCTACAGGAAGCTGTATGAAGGTAGAGTCATATACCTACTCCTTTGCGCTACCCAGTCCACCACTCATCTTCATGTTGATGAAAACTGTCATCAAAGGAAACAGAGGAGGCACTAAGAGGAAAAGAAGCTGGAAGTGGAGATGATTGACAAGCTGAAATGACAGGCTGCTCCAGCTGGATAAAACTGCAGCGCTCATTCAACTTGCTCTCCCTCCCCTCCTTTCCTGACTTTGTTGAATTACACAATAAATACAGAGAAGCACGCATATCGAATGCACAGTTTGGTAAATTTTCCTAAGCGTGAGCTTGTTCTCACTACTCCCACAGATATAGACTAATAGAACATCTGACATATACTCATTTTACTGATGCCACAGTTTATGTGAATTTCGTGACACAGCAAATGTTTGCTTACCTTCCCTTCAACTCTATTTAGGAAGTACATATATATATAATATATATATATATATATTATGTGTGTGTGTGTGTACGTGTCTGTGTATCTGTGTGTGTGTACGTGTCTGTGTATCTGTGTATGTGTCTCTGTGTGTGTCTGTGTGTGTGTGATGTGTAGCTGTGGATTGCTCCTTTCTTATTGAAGTTTAATACTGTGTGGGTGCAAACCCCTCAGATTTCTTTTCTATTGCTGTTGCTGGGTCATTGTTCCTCCTTTAATGAATTGAATCAAGGGACCTGCATGGTTGTCTGAGGCTTCATAGTCAGAGTGGTACCCAACACAGGATGATCTTGGATGTAGCCCAGTCCTCGTGTTTTCTACCAGCTGACCACGTCCAACTCTCAGTTTTTCAATATATGCCGTTGTGCATGCCTGTCACGTTTTCTTTATGCAGAATTGAAGCAAGACTTAGCACATGTGCAGAGAGAAGCTAATAAAAAGCAAGTTTTGTCAATATATACTCCTCCCTTGGCAGATAAACTCCAAGTAACAAATCTGGGTATGCTGAAAGGTGCATAACACGAGGAACTGTGAAGATATTTCATCTACTCTGAATGCAATTTTTATTGCTAGATGCATTTACTTGGCAGGGGTTTCTGCTATTTAAGAGATACTGGGATAGATTTCAGGGTGGTAAGTAAATTTCTTTCTATAGGCTTCCAAGGGACTGAAAACACAACAACTACCCTTCCACCTACCAGGATTGGTCAGGTGCTGGAGGCAAATGGAGGTCAATGTCATGCTAAGAAAAAGTAGGCTTGCCGTAGAGCTATATACCTCTCTGCACATCCTCTCTCCCTTCTCTGCATTTCTCCTTGTACCTGCCAATCATCCTGATGTCTCCAGGGAGTGGTTGATTCTGCTGAGAGGTTTATAGCCCAGTTGAACCACCTGACCCCCTGGCTCTGTGCATGTTTTCTTCCTGTTCTCATGGCAGGGATCTCCAATCATTCCTTCTTGCTGTTTGCATGTGTCAGCCACAAATCCCAGCAGGCTCATTAAAGTGTCTACATGTGGACACCTTGTTAGGAAGATTCACTGGCTGCTGACCTCACTGATACCTTCACTTGGGGAGGAGAATCACCTCACAGAGGAGCCTGGACCCTAGCTGTTTCAGTCTTTATATTCAGGACACATGGGCATCCAAGTCAGACATAGCCCTTCCAGGATTTGAAAATGGGCAGATGGGGATCTGGGAATGAGAGTTTCCTTCTTTTTCTTCTTTTCTTTTTGGGTTACTTCTTAAAAGCCAAGCTCCTGTGGTGGGCCTTTGACACTAATGAGAAAGGTTTCTCAGAGTTACCAAAATCAAAGTGAAATTTCTGAGCACAGAGTGCTTGAGTAGTACCGTGGTGCTTTGCCTGTACCAGGAAGATACTTTGGTGTGTTCTGGGCCTGAGGGTGTTCTTTGGGTCCAGCAATGAGCTTGAATAGAGTATGTAATCGCCACACCATAGCTTGCTCAGTACTTCAGCACTGTTGTTGTATGGATGGAGTAACACAATATTTCTTAGGGAAAATAAACTTTTCCCATTTAGAAGAACTTCTTCTTCTGAATATAAAGAATGCTAAGAGGGTGAAGTCATCCTTAGTTCCATAAAAATTGTTAGCATTGCCTTATCCGGTGCCTGCCTTGGTTGAATGGGATTGTGATTAGTAGTGTAGAGAAGAAAAAACTGAAATCAGTGTTCTGGATAGAGCAGCTAGCTTGGAACGTTGTCCGTGATGAAAACATGGTGGCTTGTGTTGTATCTTTCATGTAAGCAACACACAGAGAATCTCTAAAAACAGCGAGTTTTCTTAGGACTAAAAAGAGAATATGCAACTCTCTGATAGACAGGCAACAGCAAACCATAGACTACTCATGTCAAAGAGAATTCTACAGGCAAAGTGAGGAGATACACACAAGTTATGTTTCATCAGTGACCCTTAGCAACAAGAGAGGAATTAGTCCAGCACATGGAAGCAGTTGCTGGGTTTATGGCCTCACAGGGGGATATGGCTACAGTGGCCTTTTTAAGGTTGTAATTTGTGGGATATTCTTGGAATAGTTCACTGCAAGTGGGCTTGTGTGTGAGATCCCCCTGTTCAAGGCAGTGGAGATGATCCTTCCAGGGACAGGAGTATCTCAGTTCACAGGAGATCTTTGAGTCCGTGGATGAATAAAGTAAGACTTGCAATGCCTGTGTGTAGTCCTAGTCAACTTAGTGTTCCTGGAGCAAGCACAGAGGCATTGTTAGAGAATGCTGGGACACCAGCAATGCCCTCATGCGGAACAAGTGATTCCCTCATGGGACACAGGCTATGGGTACTCTTAGCGGCACAACTGGTCATCTCATGGGGCACAGGCAATGGCTTCTTGGGGCACAAGCAATCTTCTTAAGGGGTAGAGTCAATGCTATCAATGAGGCACAGGGAATTCCCTCGGGAGGCAGCCCCTTTTGCTTCCTCTTTCATTGGTAAGTTGGCTCTTGAGGACTTGCTTTTCCAGAGCCCAGCTGTCTAGACTATGATCTATGTTTTCGCTCTTCTTTCATTAAAGACCATTTCTTCTACATTCTACCCCAACAGGTCACCACTCTCAGTTTACTCTTCCACAAAGAATGAATGTTTTACTTACCCAGGCAAATTTTAAAGACACCTGAGATGTACAGCTATGAAGTCAAAATTTGACCCACGAGGAATACCAAGCATATGTAACATATGTAACATATGAAATATTTTGGAAAAAACCAGTGTATCCCTTCCTTCTTCTATTGCTATCATAGAGTTCTGCACACCGATGAAAACAGGTCACATCCCCTGGAGCAGTTCCATCTGAGTCCAGCCTTGCGCCGTTGACGTGGCTGCTCCAGTCTGATTTGAGGCTCCCTGAGCTGATCATCTGGAGAGCTTCCTGTGTGTGGAGCTTCTAGGAGAGATGGCTAATGAGGATTTTGGAATGTTTATCAGAGGCTCTGAACATTTGACAAGAAAGCTGTTGTCCCTCCGAGTGATCCTTCACCTTGAATTTACTGCTGAGTTTTCTTCCTCAGATTGAGCCTTTGTCTCTCTGAATCACATAGACTCCATCTGACTGAGCCACTTTGCCTGTCAGCCCTAATTCCCAGACTCAGCTTACCTTCTTACTAAAAGTTTCATCATGATTCTAGAGGGAAACAATTTCTCCTTGGGCTTTTTTTCCTTTCAGGGAGATGTGCCTTCAGCTAACTCTAGTGCATGATCCATAACCTTCAACCTTCCATGTCCTACTGAACTTCTTAGCTCCAGGCCTCTCTAAAGACTGGGGAAATGGATGAGGGGAGCCAGAGCACAGAAAGATTTATCTCACAACAAATAAATGAACGTATTAATTTATTTAATTATCTCTCACTATGAGCCAAGAAGTTTGTGATGCTGGAGATATGGTGGACAGAAAGAGGACAAAACTTTGATTCCCATCAAAAGTCAGCATGTAGCTAATGAAGACCTAAACTTTGCTCAGATAAATACATTAATGCCCCCATCACAGCATTCTGGTTTTGCATAGATTAATGGTCACGTGTCTTAAATCAGTCATATGGTAGATGCTCACAAGTCTTAAAATGCCTTGGCGGTCACATCAGTGCTTGCCCATATGAATGCCCCACATTGACTTCATGGTGTTTTGCACAGTTCTTGTGGCTCCGTGGAAGAAACAGATAAGAACCCCAGGAGTCATGCATTAAAGGGCACACGAGAGTTATAGGCCCTGCAGCTTATAAGACGGTTTAGATCTTCAAGGGCATCTCCTATATTCAGGAAATACTGCAACCATCATCTTAGAAAAAGTAGTTCTGGTATAAAAAAAAAAACCCTTTACTGCCCAGTGTATAATTCAGCCATCCCCCTGCCAAGGGCTCTGGTATCACACTGCAGAAAGCAGAGCTTATTCCCCACATCCAGTCTCAGAATCAGAAGGATAATGGTTTCCACATGTTTGCACCAAGGCAAATAGGTATGAAAACCCATTTACTTTAGGATTAAAGTGTGTGCTCTCAGATGCCTCTTGACTGATTTAACACCAGTGTGGCAAGTCCGTATGTCCAGCAGACAGTGAAGAACAACAACAGGCTTTGTCTTGGGAAATAAGCTAAAGCTTAGCTCCCGTCTCATGCTCCGTTTCTGCACAGAAAGGCAAACCCTTTTCTAAGACTCAGCACAGAATAGGAACTAAGCTGTCCTGCCAAGACATGGATGCTATGAGAGAAAGGACACTGCAACTCTGCATTCTGCCTCTATGATTTCTAACAGCTCCCTTGAAGCCGTTACACATTTCCTTCTAATGTTCCATGCGGCTCCTCCTTCCTCTGCTCCTTCAGATGTGACCAAATTGGCAGCCTGTGTCCCTTAGAAGCCTGAGGCTGAGCGAAAGCTTGACACTGGATATTTATCATCTCGGGTTGTTTTCCCCTCAGACTGCCAGCCAGCCCTTCACCCTAAACCTCTTTATCTTATTTTGCTAAACAAGATGAGGTTCTGTCAGGGCTGCAAGTAATTGACTTGTTTTTAATATATATTGAAGCCTAGGTTAAAAACTGGACAATACTATGCATTTATTATTCTTGCCTGTCTGTTTATTCTAGTGTGAAATTGTTTTCCAGGTAGTGATTAATTCTGCCAATGCTTCCTGCCCTTGCTGGGCAATTTTCTGTATGTGGGAAGAAGATGCTGATGGTCCCAGCCTGCTATCAGGGGTGTCATGGTTTTGTCAGACATCAACTCCCTTATTGTCTTCTGTTGTTCAACCAAGCCTGTGATCTGTTACTCGTTTTCCAAGTCTGAGTTTTCTGTAAAACAATTGATGCCTACTTTCGATGAGAGCCAGGTAGCGGCTGTTGGCAGGGTAGAGAGAGGACTTAGAGGAATTTCAGCAGTCAAGGGAGACTGGGGTTTTCTAGTCTCATGTCTGCTGTCACTATCAATCAGCCTATTGAAGACTGAAGACTGGAGGGTGCCTCAGTTGGGGTAAGATGCCATTTGTCACTAGCAGGTTCGTGACCGTAAATTATGACAACTTGGGTATAAGAAAAAGCGTTGGGATGTGTTGTTCATGTCTTTTCATTCTTGCATTTGCTTTTTCCATTGTAGGATATACAATTTTCATGTACTAGTTTATCATTGGGGCAGAAAGCCTACAAAATCAGATTCAACTGATACCCTTATGCTCTCAAGATCTAGGTATGGGTAAACCCGACTGCAGAGAATCAAAACAGTTACTTAAATACAGAGATAGTATTGACTCTTCTTCATTTGGGCCCATAAGATAGCTACAGGTTGGACGTCTGTTGAAGTCCGGTGTCTCTACTTTCATTTTGTGTCTGCCTGTCCTCTTTACATTGACTGAAGGCACAGAGATAAGTAAACCTTTGCCCCCAATCTTTTCTCTTGAGTCAACTTGGGTTTCTCACAGGACAGAACACTTCCTTCCCAGGAAGAAGTCATTTATTCATACAGGACAAACTGCTGATGCAGAAATCACCTCCTTTTATGAATCACCTTGTTCCCGGAAGCATAATGACTCCTTTGGGCCACCAGGCAGAACTGGAACGCAGACAATGCTTAAGGAGACCACATCTAAAAATGGGCTACCCCTTGCTCCAATTCTTCCTCTGTTTAAGCCCAAACCTTGTTTAGTCCCTTGAAAAACATATGGGATCACTGGGCCCATTTATTTGCTCCTCTTCCCAAAGTGACAACATTGGCAGAATCTCTTTTCTCTGTTTTTCGCCATTACTTGTCTCTTAGTTGGAAAGTCAGGGTGTAGCTGCCCAGGCTTTCACATTAAAAGCTCTGGTCACACAATCATAGCAAGAATGCCATTCCAGTGGTAATTTTTATGCTAGGGTTTGTCCACAGCTTTTTTCAAGCCCTGTCTCATTTATTCTTTGTGCGGAATTGGTGACTTTCACTGATGATGCAAAAAATAGTGTCTTGCCCAAGTTTGTGCTTCCTGAAGCCTGTCGTTGATCAGCAGACCGGCTTTCTTCTGTATTGAGGAGAGTGAATTTGAGGTAGTGCAATAGCTCTGCAAGGGACATGTGCCTGGGCCAATAAAAGCAAAACCACCAACTCCAGTGCCCACAAGGCACTCTAGATTTGTTTTTGCTGCTCCATTTGTTTCCCTCATGCAACTGTGCCCAAATCAGTACTAGACTGAGTTTGAAGCTGAGTGTGGGGGTGCACACCCACCATTAATTCCTGTCAGAGGTGAAGGCACGGAGATCAAAAGTTCAAATTTACTAGAAACCTCATCTTAAAAGGGAAAAGGAAAGAATAAAAGTAGAAAAGAAAAAGGAAAGAAAGGGAAAAAGAAAAGGGGGTTTAAGGAGTTTATATTCCTTGAGCATTGAATAGTAATGGTAGATCAGTTATACATATGTCTGTGTGAGCTCATATGCCTTAGTATAGGTGTGTCTTGGTTGGAGGTGGGTTTGATAGAATTAATTCATCCAGAAATGAGCAGCGACATGAGGGCATCAACATCCACTGGAGCTAGGCCATTCAGTGAGCTCTGGTCAGCCCTCAGAGCCTCCATAGAGAATGAGTTGAGCTTGAGTGTAAGCAGAATCCAAGACTTTTGTTGCTGTTAAATTTTACCACATGGGGGTTGGGGATTTAGCTCAGTGGTAGAGCGCTTGCCTAGGAAGCGCAAGGCCCTGGGTTCGGTCCCCAGCTCTGGAAAAAAAGAACCAAAAAAAAAAATTTTTTTACCACACGGTCTATCTTGGCTTTTCCTTCTTTTAGACCACCAGGGAGCGTGTGCCTGTGTATATATGTATGTCTGATACCAATGGTATGTGCTGTCTGGTGATGTATTTGATATGTGATATGTGTTTTGGTATGCATACATGTGACATGTGGTGTTTCTGAGTATGTGGGCTGTGTAGGAAGGTGTGTGTGTGTGTGTGTGTGTGTGTGTGTGTGTTATGTATAGGAATTTGTATGGAATATATATGGCTCATGTGGTATGTGTAGGTGATGTGTGATTCATGTTGTGGATAATGGACGTGTTCTGGTGGTATATATGTTTGAAGTTAGGCTTTGGACCCATGATAGGCACATTTTTGTGCATATAGAATAACAATGTGGAAACATAAGGGTTCTTTGGAAATTAATTGTATTGTATACTGTTTTGCTGGGGCAAACATGTGAAGGAATGTGTCACTGAAGTAGATACAGGTGAAAGAATATTTTGCTAAAACAAACACATAAAAAGACATGTAAAAGATTCTTTGCTAACGGCACATGTGTATTGGTCCATTTTACATTGCATAGTTGAGCGCCATTTGTCAAGACTCCCTAGAGAGAAATGCACCAAAAGACTTCTGGTGGTATGCTGGCTGTTTCTTGCCACTTCATGGATTGGCAGAGTGACGTCAGCTGATACAGACTCAAATAAAGTTTTACTAAGACAGACTCATGTGCTGAGGCAAGACACATGGCAAGACAAGACCCGTAAGGGCACATAATATTTAGAGGGAGTATAAATAGAACTCACCAGACTGTGAGAGGGCTTGTAGGTAGAGCTAGCTTTAGAACGCGTTTTGATTTGGTCCCATGTCTTCACTCATTTTTGCTTCATTGAGAGAGGCACGGCAAAGAACTTCTCCTAGGTTCCCTGGTGTTCCTGCTCCCTCCTGCAGACTTGAGCCAATTCAGCTAAGTCCTGGCTGTCTCTGGTAGGTCATGTCACCGCTGTTTCTCTCCCAACACTACCAAACTAGATTGCTAGTATATTCATAAAGTATTTACAAGTAGATTGAGTTTCCACTGCAGATCTGTGAACTGAACTGCTGATTTCCTGATGATGCAGAAGAAATTTGCTCTCCAGAACAATTTCTAAACAGGACCAATTCCTGCATATCCTAATAACCTTTCTTTTCCACTTCTGGTGGGTCATGTGGTAGAAGGGAGGTTAAAGCACTTAAAAGCCATCATTAAAAGTAAAGTTGAGAAAAAAATTAAAGCCAACAGAATGGGGTAGCCAGGACTCAGAACAAGGTCACCTGTACCTTAGACAAACCACCTTACCACATTATGATTTTTTATGATATCAATAAAATAAAAATATGGTTTCTGGATGCTTCACAGGATAGTTCTGAAATTGAAATCGTGTAAGACGCACATGTCCAATCCCTTATGGTAGGGACATGATTTTCCCAGAGAGTCTGTTTTCTCTTTCTTGGCCAACTGATGATGTACTTCAGCTCTTTTCTGAAGTGAATGCTCCAAAATGTGTCACCTTAGGTGGCAAGTTAGTGTCAAGAGACACTGAACAACAGGCCACATAGATAGAACATAATGAATAGGAGCCATGGGTTGTGGTAGCCTCACCACCTGTTCTCCCTCACAGCTCTGAAACAGAATGGGAAGGTGATAGTGATGCTGGACTGATTGTCAAGATAAGATTATGGTGATGTCAACTCCTCATAGGACAGCTAAGGAGCCTCCAGATAGGCAACTTTAAGGTACTTAAATTCCTACACATATCCTTACATTTACTTATAACAGTCTTGTTTCTAGTAAAATGGAAAACCAAGAATAACACGGCTCCTACTTGGAAATACCCATTCTGAGGGAGGCATAGGGTGACAGATAACAGGGTTGAAGTTCTTGTTGCTTGACTCAACCTGCTCCTTTTCTAGCATGTGTTATTACTTCATTGTTTACTCTAACTACAATTCTTAACTTTTTTAAAAAATTGAAAATAGTTTCTTCTTTCATAGAGTAAGTCCCACCCACAGTTTCCGCTCCCTCCACACTCCCCAGCTCCCCCCACCTTCCCTCTCTCCCAGATTCATTTTTCTTTCACTTCTTCTTCAGAAAAGGGCAGATCTCTAAAGCCAGCATCTAAACAGGACAAAACAAGATACAATTGGACAAGCCAAAAGCCTGCCTATCCAGGCTGGACAAGGCAAGCCAATATAAGGAAAGGAGTCCTAAGGGTAGGCAAAAGAGTAAAAAAATACATGTTTCCACTCTTAGGAGTCCCACAAAAACACAAAGCTAACAGCCATAGCATCTAGACAGAGAATCTGGTGCAGACCCATGCTTGCCCTATGCTTGCTGCTTCAGTCCCTGTGAGCCCATGTGAGCCCTGCTTAGATGACTGACTTCGTACCCGAGTACCATGTCCTGTCTATATATTTGTTTGGGAGCACAGGAACACAAAGACTGCTCTTGAGTTAGGACCCAGTAAATCTGGACACCTTTCCACAGCTTTGACAACTCTTTCTGCTGGCTTGCTATGATGAATCCCAGGCTACCTGCCGCTCTGGGGCATGCAGAACAGAGTAGCCAACTCTCTCTGCTGAGATCAGCTTTAGGACTAGATGACCACTGAACCAGAGGTAGTGGGATGTTGCAGTTCAGCTGTTCCAGCCTTTTGAGATGCTAGAGTTGGTGAGAAGATTCACTTCATATCAGAAAATATCATCCTTACTAGACTTTGACAGGAGGGCTGATGAGAATACTGTGCTTCACAGAGCAGGAGAAAATCAGAAAGCACTAGCATCCAGTCTCACTGTCATTCTAGGGAAGGATGATGCTTCCCTGTTAATTTGATACACACACACACACACACACACACACACACACACACACACCACAGAGGGGGGGAAGGGGAAGGGGAAGGGGAAGGAGAGGGAGAAGAAGAGGAGACATTAATACTTTTTCTGTCTCAGAAATGGGTGTATATACTTGCTTTTGAGGAAATTCCATGTAACTTAATATTTTTAAGTGAATCTGACTCCTGCCTAGAATTTCTTGTGTTATGTACACTATGATGCCATCTTCTATGAGGCCCTCACTAGCTACATATGCCTCAAGAACTGTGAGCTACATAGACATCATTTACATAAACATCATTTTTTAAAAATAGACTTCAGCCTCAGAACATTTGTTACCACAAGGAACAAACTAAGCAAAAATGGTAGAATCAAGTCAAGATTAATCCAGAGAGTTCAAGTTTATATTTATCTAAGTTATAAGATATTTTCTTACTTCTAAATCTCTTACCCCAAATCATTTTTATTCAAGGAAAATCAACATGGGGCAACTGCAAAGGTTACATTATTATAATTACTAGAGGACCTGATATCCTTCTGAGACGCCCCTCTAATGGCCCCCTGTGCTTTGCCTAAGACAACAGTAAATCAATAAGGTGACTGCTATGCTGTGCACACTTGTGAAGCCCCCCCCAGACCATGCCTCATATGCAGGATTCCCTATGGGCTATCAGCCTTGCTCCCCAAGTCTTACTTCAAAAGCACTGGGACATACTTCTTGGAAAAAAGAGAATAACCATTTATTTACAAATACACACTAAATGTTGCCCATGTAATGTCCTGGAGAAACGTATGTTGTGCATAGCTATCCATCTATATTTATTGCAGGAGTACAACATGCCATGTATCATGTGATGGTGACGGTGTTGGGATAGATGCATTGTGGACGCCAAATGCAGTCCCTTAGATGGTGCTGCTTTCTAGGGCTCTGAGGGGAAGACTGGCATCTCTCCTCTTCTCACCATTGATTCCTGTTTTTCAATAATGAGAAGTCTGTCCCTTCTAGGTGTCACCCTGACCTCCTCATTTTCCATCACCATACCACACTCCCTCCCTGCTGTGTGAATGATCCTTATTTCCAGCATCCCGAGCTTTGATTTCCTTGGATAAACAGAAATATGCTTCACACAGCAAAATTAGAAATTCTGATACATTTTTCCCTCTAGTCCCTTGAGATCCAATTAAGAAAGCTTGAAACAGACGGCTTGTTGACAGGCTGCAGTTCTGTCCACTCCCTGCCAACTCCTCCACGTGTCTAAACCACTTGGGACCCTCTTCCTACTTTCCCTGATCACTAACTTCCCTCTCCCCAAGTTCTGTCCATTCATCTGTGGGTACAGTTATGAAATAATAAAATACACTAAACTACTGAGATTTAAAAGCAGAGTTTAGGCTTAACCTTCAAAACGAATACCACATACTTTTCAGTCATTTATACCCACTTACATTCAATATTTTGAGAGATGATCTAACATTTTGTAATATGCAATGGACAAACTACTTTGTTTTACCTCAAGACTTCTGAAGTTATGAGGGACAAAATTCATGCTAGAAATCAGAGGCAATGTTTGCCTTTCTACAAGAGGAGGGGAAATACGTCTGAAAAGAGAAGTCCTTAGTTTGTGGCTTGCAGAAGGTCTAAGTTCATCTATGAAAGGAAAGTGTTTCTCTTAGTTAAAGACTGTTTTTGGTTCTGTCACCAGGAAGAAGGTTTATGGGTTGTCAGTTCTCTGTCACTGGCTATACGTATGCCCCAAACTTTTCTCAGGTTGATTGTACCCTGAAGTACGGGAGTTCTGGAGTCCTCATTGTGGGTTCTGAATCTTTTGGTTCCCAAGCAAACTGTATGACCTGCTGGTGTGCTCTCCAATGCAGGGAAGGATTTACCCAGGCCTTACGGAGAGTCTGGGAGTTGGGCAGGGTCAATGAGGAATGGCAAGGACAGAAGGTTCAAGCAGTGAGATGGGAAACAAAGATAAAGAGCAGCTTGCAGAGGCAAGCGCAATGCTGAGGCTCCTCTGGGAAGAACACTGAGGGCGGAGAGAGGCTGGGGAAGGATGACAGGGAGAGACTGAAACTGAGGGATTGAAACAGAAGGAAAAGGGAGGAAAAAGAGGCAGAAATATATAGCGTGACCATACAAAAGAAATGCAGGGACCAAATGGAGCAGAAACTGAAGGAATAGCTGACCAGGGACTGGCCCAATTTGGGATCCAGCCCATGGGTGAGCACCGAACCCTGACACTATTACTGATGCTATGTTGTGTTTGTAGATAGGAGCCTAGCATCGTTGTCCTCTGAGATGCTCTACCAGCAGCTGACAAGACAGATGCAGATACTTACAGACAGCCATTGGACCGAGGTCAGGGACCCTCATGGAAGAATTAGGGGAAGGTTTAAAGGAACCAAAGAGGATGGCAACCCCATAAAAAGACCATCAAAGTAAAATAACACAGACCCCTGGGAGCTCCCAGAGACTAAGTCACCAATCAAAGAGCATACAGGGGCTGGTCAGAACCCCCACCCCCACCTCACCCGGCACATATGTAGGAGAGGAATGACTGCTTTGTCTGATCCCAGTGGGAAAGGATGCAGCTAATCTTGTAGAGACTTAATGCCTCATAGGAGGAGGATATCAGGGGGACATCCACTCAGAGGTGAAGGGGAGGGGTCGGGTGAAGAACCCTGGGTGGGGAAAAGGGGGCAACATTTTATGATGTAAATAAATAGAATAAGTTAAAGAGTAGGCACACACATACACATGCAATGCCCTTGCACACTTATGCACACATGTGTGCATGTGTGCATGACACCTCCCCCCCACACACACATGGCCTCCCTCTCTCAGAGCAAGAGGTCAAGAAATAATGATGATGTGAAATGCAAAGTTCTTAACAAATTCTTGTAGTTTACAACATGCACAGCCTGCTCTCATTATTAGCTAGAAAAATCAGAGCATTTTATTTCCTTAAAAATTTGTTTTTTGGTTTGCCTAGATAATTTCACACATAATAACACATGGAGAATCAACTCAACAGGGCCCAGTGCTATCTCCTTTCTTCTGGCTTATTGAAAAAAGAAATCAATCGATAATTCATTGGCCATGCCTACGTTTCTCCTTGCACATTTGCCCATATTCACTTTTCTTGTTGAGCTTGTCTGAGGTTTGCTGTTAGGACCCGTTTTTGCTGTCTGTTTTTTTTTCTGGTTCATTTTTGTTCATTCGCTCTTTAGGACCTGACTCCGTTTTTGCCTTCCCGTCTTCAAGTTTGACTTGAGACAGCATCTGAGCAAGGGATGGACTGGCTCAGAGACTGGGTATGGCATTTATCTTTGTGTGGCAGTGAGGCTGGAGAATGGGGAGCAGTGCTATGAGCCCAGCTCTGCTGAGACCCCATTCACAGATGCTAACAGGCTATGTAGCAGCTAACAGCCATGGGAGCAACCTTGGGTTCCTTATTTCCTGGGTACATCAAAGGCTCCTTCCAGTGCCTAAAATCAGTTCTCTCCCCACCCGAGGGTCCTACTGCTAAGGGTTTCCTTCTGCTTCAGGTGAATACTCTTTCCTCAAGCCCTTAAGCACGTCTCCTATCTAATCTCTGCACAATGATAGCTTTGTGAATGAAAGCATTAATTGCTTTTGCAGTCCGGCAACTGATTCCTCGCAGAAGTTCAATAGTTATTGACTATATATTGACTAGGGTAGCTGTGATATAAGAGATTACAATTAAAAAATTACTTAAATTTCTGCAGACGTTTATTAGTGGTCAAGTTGATAGTGGTCAAGACATCTACCTCCCTACCCTTGCCAAGGTCGTATCCCTTCTCTTGCCACATGAAGCTGTTCTGAGTCAGTCATTTGAGTTTGGGTTTGTCTTTCTGCTGTTTGTGCCAGACACATTTATTAATATTTGGATTATCCTTGCCAGAACCCCTCAGCATGCTGGCCCACTGTGGCATTCTTCAGTGCTTGCAATGTATACCTATGTGTATGTTTGAACACGTATATGAGGGTATTCTAAAGCTTTTGACTGTTTGGTCAGATGATTAATTATGTCATTATGTGAAGTTTTAGCTGAAGAGAGTATAGTTCATCCATTTTCAATTTCTTTGCTTTTACAGTTAATCTATTTGTGTCATGCAGAGAAAATGTGTCTGTTTCTAAGTCATGAAAATCTCTCCTTTGTTTTTTACTACTCTCCACCAAAAATTGGTTCCTGTTTATGGTATGAATGTTAGTGATGTCCCTGGGTGTGATGTGTACACATATCACAAGCAGACATAGGCACAGACAGGTACACTCAGAGATATGTACATATATGTACCTGAATGTACACACACATTCAACATGCATGCACACACACACACACACACACACAGACACACACACACAGACACACACACACACAGACACACACACACACACACACACACACACACACACACACACACACACACACACAGCCTGAATATATTCCATTGAAAATATTGTCCTATCTCCTACTACATTGTAGAATGCATTTTGTTGATGGTGGTAGCAGTAGTAGGTAAAAATCAGGTAACCCCTTGTGGATGCCTTTTTATCTGAGTTTCATACTCTACCCTATTGGCTGGTTTGTTTAGTCTGGAGTCAAAGACATGTCATTTGAAGTGATTTACTCTTATATTATGGCTTCATGTTTGGTTATATATTTCAATTTTGTTTATACACTTCATTTTGTCTATTCTCAGTCCTTTGCACAGCTACAGGAATTTTAAGTATATCTAATCAATGTAAACAAATAGCACTAGCATGTTTCCTGGAGTTGCGCTAACTCTATAAGCTAATTTACTTGTGCTTCCTGGGCGTATATTCTTGAACCTTCCCCTTCTAAGCCATCTATGCGAAAAGGTGAGTATTTGTTCCAGGCCCACAAAGAGCAGCAGACCATGCTTCAGCACTGGTAAGCCCATCAGATGAAGAGACCAGATTTCTGATGTTTTGGGTCTTTTCTGATCCCCATAGGTGGTCCTAGGGTCAAACTGTATCCTCATTTCTGACCCCTTCTTTTGTGATTTGCAAAGTGTTGACTCATTGCCTGACAGCCTTGGCTCAGTGGGGTTTCAAAGACATTCCCCAAACCTTTGCAAGCGCAGGTTTGTTGCTTTCAATGTCTTTATAAAATATGCATGATGAAATGCAAACCAAAGTGCGTTCCAGCATTGAGGGCCCCATGGTATGGCTCCCTTTACTGACTCTCCCCTGCTCATTAGCTCTGCTGGATTTTGCTTCATGAGCTTGCTGTTTTTGTTACCTGACTAACTAGGTGTAGTCTGAGGTAGGCACAGGGAAAGGTTGCTCCTCAGTGGATGCAGAGTTGGCCTCTTCATTTGGTTGGGTGTCCGTGAAGTCATAACAAGGACAGTAGGAATTTCTGGGCCATGCATTTTCATGAACTTGTAACATTCTTTGAATTACATAGATAAGATTTCTAAACACTAATTCGGCTTTGCTTTTGAGTATGCTTTGGAAAAAGACATCTTGGAGCTGTGTAGGGAGAACCTGTGCGATTATGTCCTAACGTCACTCTTGGGGAGTCACCATGCCCATGTGGTAAGAGTCGTCTCAGGTGCCTGTTTCCTGACACACTACTTTTTATTAATATGGATGCTAATATCCTTTATAGATACACATTTTCCTTTGAAAAGGAGCTTTTCAGAGCTACTCTCGTGCCTGTAGCTTCTCGTGCCTGCAACTAGTCTCAAATAGGCCAAGAAAGCACATTTGGGGTGGCAGGTTTTGTTCTCCTGTCCATCTACCTTGAGTTGTGATATATATGAACCCAAACAGAACTAATCTCTTGTCAGAATTAAAATATCTTCTTTTCTCATCGGTTTTGTTAAAATCTCTAGGAAGAGAAAGACATATGAAGAAAATAGGTCTTGCAAACATGGCAAGCTCTGAGCCTTCTGCCCAGGATATGGTGAACTAGCCCAAGGCAGGACTTAGCAGATGAGTTAGTTGCTATGGCAATGCTATGGTATCTTTGGCAAAAAATAATGTGTGTGTGTGTGTGTGTGTGTGTGTGTGTGTGTGTGTGTGTGTGTGTGTAAGAAAAGATTAGGCATGTGATCCCCATGAAAAAAAAAAAAAAAAAAAAAAAAAAGGATAAGGGGATAGCTAAATTGCAACATTAGGGGACAAAGACCAAACTAAAGAAACCTGGAAACCCTGTCGATCAAGGCTTCAAGTAACAGGTCACACCTGAGAAAAGCCTATCAAATACAAACTAGAAAGGAGAGTGCTGAGTAAATGAATTCTAAGATGAAGTGAACCAGCATTGTTAAGTCTTTTCCCTGCTTTCTAGCTCACCCCTATTCTCAAAAAAGCTTTCTTCATTCTTAGTAGTTAATGTGTGTCTTAGTTAGGGTTTCAATTGCTGTGATGAAACACCATGACCACAAAGCCAGGTGGGGAGGAAAGGGCTTATTCAGCTTATACTTTCACATTGTAGTCAGTCCATCATTGAAGGAAGGCCAGGACAGGAAGTCAAACAGGTCAGGAAATCGGAGGCAGGTGCTGATGCAGAGGCCAGGAAAGAATGCTTCTTACCTGCTTGCTAGCCATGGATTGCTCAGTCTGGTTTCTTATAGACCCCAGGACCAACAATGAAGGAATGGCACAACGCAGGAAGACCACCATGGATTGGCCTTCCCATGGTAATCACTAATTAAAAAAATGTCCTTCAGGTCTTTCTATAGCCTGATCTTATTATGACATTTTCTCAACTGACACTTCCCCCTTCCCTCTCCAGTGACTCTAGCTGCTACCAAGTTGACATAAAACTAGCCAGCACATTGTATCTATTTCAATTGTTTTGCTGTGTCTCTGCTACAGTTTTGTTTTTGTCTTGTGACATGAAAACTTGGAAATATTAGCCTTGTATTTTGGACTTTGATCTGTACCCATAACACTGGCTCTCCACTTTTCATTACTTTTGAGCTTGTATAGAGGTGGGGAGACAGGAGCTCTGACCTCAGTATCCCTGACCCAATGCCAGTATGTAAAGGACTTAACATCTCAGGCCTCAGCTGCAGTCTTCAGGGTGCCAGCTTTGTCACCATGTGCTAGATATTTGCCACACAGAGTGTTTGTATTTTGTGCTCTTGCTCCTCACAAGAACCATTGGTATGAAGCAGGAGTTGTTGGATCTTCTCTAAAAGTCAAGAAAATTGGAAATGCCAAGTAACCTGACAAAAGCTGAATACTAGAATTAAACTCAGGACTCTATTATATGATGGCCATCAGAACCTTGCAAAACCTCTATGTTTATATTAAAAAATGGATAAGTGAGTGAAATAATGATGAGAGGAAGATACTGGGAATAGAGGATGCTACATGTCTATCCAAGGCTGAGGAAGTTCATTGCTGACTGACAGCTGGCTGGAACTCAGGATTCTTACACTTGAACCTGAGTTTCTCATGTTAACCTCCGATCCTCTCCTGTGGCTCTTGTCTACATAGATATTCTATTTTGGAAGGCTGGAGTCAGTCTGTTACAACTCTGCCTGTTGAAGTCATAGTTTTTTTTTTGTTTTCTAGAAGCTGCTCTGGTTCCTAGATTTAGTTAAAATATCGCTGGACCTATCCAGGCCCAGCTATCATTTCTTGCCTAGCTATGTGCCTATCCTGGAGTGAAGATATTTATATAAATATTCATATTACATAGGACACACAGTTTTAGAACAGGTGAGTTCTTAGAGAAGTCATAGACGGATTTTATGATGTGTTGTATAGCTATCATATTTATCCGGGGAGAAGAAAAGGTATGGTTATGAGGAAAATGTGTATCTGTCAGGATATAGACAGGAAATATTTTCCCCTTGACCCCATAACAGCATGCAACTATTGCCAGGCAGAGTGTTTGTATTTTGTGCACTTGCTCCTCACAGGAACCATTGGTATGAAGCAGATAGCAGGTAGCAACTATATTGTGTTTCTTCATGCAACCGTCAGTGGCATCTCTGTCTCAACAAGGAACAATGGACCTGGTTCCTATCACATTCAGCTCTGGGAAAGAACCTTACTGGTGCCCTGCTGTAGCTTTTCTGGGACTCTTCTTTGGACTCATATCCCATGGCATTTATTCACTACCAGACTATGGCAAGGAGGAGGAGAACAACAGCAAAACCAGAAGTACAGGTCTCAAATCAGGTGAGAAAATTGTCTGTTACTACAGACAAATGTCATGTGGCAAATTATCTCCAAATGAAGCGACAGAAAGCAACCTCCTTACTAGTTCACGCCATGGTTTCATTAGCTAGCCCTTTGGCCAGTGCACTTCTAGGTAAATGCTCTAAATATGAGGGTCTGAAAAAGAGTTGTGTAGAGGAAATCAACAGAACAATGATTGTCCTGGAGGCTACAAAGTGGCTCCAATCATGCCTTGGACAACTTGTGGAAGGAAGAAAGCTGGGCTTACAATGAGTTTTCATCAGGAACCTACATATGGGCTTTTCATGTGTTGTGGCTCTCAGACAGAGCTGATATGACCCTACAACCAATATTTGGAGAAGCAATGTTATCAAAAGAGACAGTGAGATGAACAGAAAAATAGGTCCATGGTTTTCTCTTGCACATTTACAAGCTAGCATCTCTTAGAGTCTGTGAGAGGGGTTATCCCCTATGGAATACAGTGGAAAAATTCAGCTGCTTCAAACTTCATCTCTCCTGACCTTTTTGAAGGAGTAACTGAAGAGAAGCACTAGGAAGACAGCAACTGCAGAGTTAAGACTTTGTGCCAGGGACTGATCCTTTGTTTCTAAAATTTGCTGGTGTTTGCAAGATCTGAGAGGCCATGACTAGGCAAAGAAAAAAGAGCTGTCTTGGCTAACATTCTATGTTCTAAGATCCAAGAAAAGGTACTGAGTGTTTGCTATGTGCAAAGCAACTCGTGAGACACTTCAAAAATATAACCAAGTCCTTGCCTAAGGATTCTGACACTCTAGTGACGTGGGTGTCAGGGGACAAATAATAAAAGCATTTTCTGCTGTGAGTCCAAATCATGCTTTTGTTCATATATCTCAATTCCATACTATGCTCTACCTAGAGTAATTGTTCTCCAATTTGTTTCTGTCTCATATATCATTAAGTTCAGATATTTATAGGAAAACTCACCAATTAACCTAACGTTGTTGCTACATACATGACACCAATTTCTTATGTCATGATTATGTGTGTTCCTGCCTTCTGAAAAGAAGTGAGCTGAAGTTTTTGACCTATTTCCTATGAATTCCTCCTCAACAGTATCTCCTGTGATGGATGAAATATCTATTCATAGAACGTAGCCATGGTTGCTACAACTACAGTGTCCATACAAGAAAGGCTCTGCACATGGTAAAGATCAGATAGGAGGAACTTCCATATACTGCAAGACATTATCTCATCTTGGAAAAAAATATTTTTAGCCCTGGTAAGGATGGTTTATCTAAAGGAACATTCCTCCTGGGAGAAATGGGACTTTCAATGAAGATGTTTTACCATGGAACTTCTAGAAAGAAACAAGAGAACCCCCAAGGGGCAGAGCACCTTACAGGATTAGTACAGGGAAAACTGAAGTTCCCCGAGGACATGTGCAATGATTAGGGATAGGAGCTGGAGGGAAGCCGGTGTGGAGGACACACTGAGAGGTTTTAACAAAGCCAGAGACATACAAATCCTCCTCCAGATATGATTGAATCTCTGTAAAAAGCTAGAACATCTATGATTCTTTAGTTACTGAAACAAAAATAGACCTTTATTCTCATTTTTTTTTGGAGATTTGCCCATTACTACCCAAGTTTGGGGTGGGAAATCTAGCCAAGCTCCCCTTGGGAGATATGTTTCATTACCAAACATGGAGAGACAATAGTTTTGGGATAGTTTCGAATAAAAATCACATAAAGCCTCCTGCTCAGCGATCATGTTAGCAGAAGGAATCCCTATAGAAGACCAGCATCTCCCCAGAATGTCCTTCTGGCTGTAACTTCATTGGCTCACAGAGAACTTGACTTGACTGCATTTAAATGCTTCTATAAATTCAATGTTGCTTCTGATGAGGGCAGGTTACAAAAGTGACATACATGGGTTTATTTTCTTCTCTTCTGTGTTGGTTTGAATGAAAAATGCTCCCCCATAGGCTCATTTATTTAATCACCTGGTTCCCAGTTGGTGGCACTGTTTGGGAAGGTTATAATATTTTTAGGACAAGGAGCATTGGTGGAAGAAGTATGCCATTGGGGAAAAGCTTTCAGAATTTGTAGTCTTGCCCCCCTTCCAATTTGTTATTTCTGGTATCTGGCATGCCAACAAAATGTGATCAGCCAGCTTCCTGCCCTGGCCACCTGCTGCCATGCCGTCCCACCATCTGGAACTGCAAGCAAAAATAAACTTTCTTCCTTAAGTTGGTTCTCATCATGGCATTTTAACATAGCAACAGAAAAGCAGCTAATAAATTCTTTCAAGTCAGTGCTCAGGATGGCAGACTTCAAAAGGTCAACATTCACCATGATTTCTGGGACAGGACTGATGTGCGCCAGTTTCTCCCAGTTTCTTTATGTTTTCCTATGTGAATTCTCATTTTAGAATAGTTGGAGCTTCCTTGAATACTCTCTGAACATCCAAATTTTCCAGCAGACCACAACTGGGAATCTATTTCCAGGGAAGAGAGATTAGGTGTTAGAGGTGGATTAGGAGAGGAACAGAGAAAATACTATTAGAGGGAGGAAATGTCATGGAAGATGGCGATGAACACAGTAAAGAGAAAGCCAGAAATCAAGAGGTCAAGGAAAGGAAAGGTAAAATGTGTGTGTGTGTGTGTGTGTGTGTGTGTGTGTGTGTGTGAGAGAGAGAGAGAGAGAGAGAGAGAGAGAGAGAGAGATGTGAGAGAGAGAGAGTGAGAGGGTTGATGAGTTGGTAGAAGGAAGGGGAAAATAAGTGAAAAAAATACTGTAATGAGAAAGAATGAAGCCCATCCTGGGGTAGAAAAGTCGAATGTGAGTCTGTCAGGAGAGTTATTAAGGATAAACAGGAGAAGCCAGCCGAAGACTTGGAAAAGGATGGTCCTGGTACATCTATAATCTACAGTAGGTGTAGATGTATGGCTAGGCCAGGGGCAGCTGGGTTCTGTTTTACCCTCTGGAAACTGTGTAAGAGTTACATGGTCAAGATGAAACTGAGTGGACTTCCCCTTATCCTTCTTATGCAAAACCTAGTCCAACTCCCCAGACTTTGTGCTTACTTAGCACTCATGTGTTGGCTATGGTGGGTACTTCTCTCCAAGACAGTCCCTACAAGATGTTCAGTGGCCTAGAAGAGCAGCAACAGCCTCATACGAAAGAAAGTTGATTTTTGAGTGTGTGTTCAAAGACAATAGAGCCAAGATATCTGTGGCAGATAGGGACAAAAAGTTTGTCCCACAGTTAGGTGTCTCCAGTTCTAGCATGTTCTTGGTTGCCTTCTTATTTCCAGAGAAGACGCATTCTGTGAGTCTTCAGAATGATAGGTGGACATCTTCAAATGTGCAGCCATCCCTTTCAAGGGCAGCCGAATCCAGAAGCTCAGGGAGATGGTGGTAGAGGGCTGGAGGCACCTCATTCTCTACAGCTGCAGCAAGGCCGCTCTATTCCCGACAACTCAGAATCAATGCTAGAATCACAGTGCTAGACTGTGGGGTAGAAGGAATCCCAGCGTCAACTCCTGATGGATTAGGAATCACATTTGAATTTAAATCCAATTCTGGTTTCCTCCCAGTGGGTCAGGTCACTAGTCTCACAACCTCTCATCATCTTAGTGTTTCCACTTATAAAGTGGCAGTCCTGCCTAGGTGGCAGGGTGGCTGTTGAACACTCAAACCATGTGTGTCCCCAGTCACAGGCTTTCATTCTTACTGTTTGTGAAAAAAACTCATGACGATGAGGTTGTAAGTTATGTGGGAGAAGTTCCAGCCATATCCTGGCTTACACACAATTCCAAAAAACATAGCTTGCTTGTGGTTCAACCATAAATCCTATCATCCTACAGGAGACCCAGGGATGGGGAGAAGCTGTTTCATGGGGAGAGCTCCTGGGGGCAGAAATGAATTCTGTGGAGGCCTGTGATGACTCACACAATTTACTCCACAGAATCTATAGGATTTCACGGTCACAGAAAAGGATCTGAAGGCATGGCTTTATTGCCTCAAAAGTGATGGAACCTCCATATCCAAGCGGGTGGCTCTGAAAATAACCCTCCTTATTTACTCATCCATGAACAACTATAGCCAGCATCTCCCTTCCCCCTATGAGCTAGGCCTCTCTCCTCTGCTGCCCTTCTCCCTGCTAAGTCAGAGTGCTGCATTAGAAATGGATATCAAAATGACCCCGAGATTCCCTCATAAACCTGTTAGAATGGCTAAAAACCTCAAGTGATACCACATGTTGCTGAGGATGTAAAGCAAGGGGCACACTGCTCCATTGCTGGTGGGTGAGCAAACTTGTATAGCTACTCTAGAAAACAATTTGGTGATTTCTCAGAAAACTGGGAACAGATCTACCTCAAGACCCAGCTATACCACTCCTGGGCATAGACCCAAAAGGTGCGCCACTATACCACAGGGGCACTTGCTTAACTATGTTTACAGCAGCTTTATTCAAAATATCCAGAAGCTGAAAAAAATCTAGATGTCCCTCAACTGAAAAATGGGTAAAGAAAATGTGGTACATCTATACAATGGAATACCATCCAGCAGTTAAAAACAAAGACATCATGAATTTTTCAGGCAAACAGAAGCAACTTGGTAATATCCTGAGTGAGGTAATCCAAAGTCATATACTGTATATACTCACTTATAAGTGCGCCATTAGCCATAAAGTGCAGGACAACCATGCAACAATACGGAGATTCAAAGAAACTGGTTAATAAGGAGGCCTCAAGGAAGGATAAGAAATTCTCATTCAAAAGAGGAAACTAAATAATCATCAGAGGTAGATGGAGGGAACTGGGTAGGAGAGGACTGAGGAGGAGAATGGAGATGGAGAATAGGTATGCAGAGATGGTGCAGGAGAGGGCTAGGGGGATTTAAAGAAATGACCACTTCCTACAGCCCTGCATGACTTCCAGAGGATGGAGAGGTGAAGTGGAAATTTCTGGTTTCTTTATCAACTCAGTTTTGTCCAGTCATGTTTTTCTGAAGACTGTCTTGTGAGCGGGCATGTGATGTTTTGCTGAAAACAGACATTTGAGAGGGCACATGATGTTTAGAAAGAATATAAATAGAACTCTACAGTGAGAGGATGGTTGCATTGTTAAGACACGCAACACTTCACCGATCTTAACTTCATAGAGAGAAATACGACAAAGAACTTCTCATGGAATTTCAGCCACTTTCCCTGACTCGTGCTGATTTTGTAGAGCCTTACTGTCTCTTGTGGATGGTGCTACTGCTAACTGATTTGTGCTTGATGTTTGCTGTTGACCTTGACTGCTGGAATCCTGACAGTGAAGAACAGAATTTCCTCACAGAACTACTTCTAAACAGGTCCACAAGTGCCTTTTCCTCTTAAACATTTTTCTTTACCCTTGGTTGATGGATTAGAAGAAAGGTTTAAGCATTTAAATCAGTTTAGAAAAATCTAAGCCTAAAGAAGGGGACATCAATCCACCCACAAATTCTTTTATTTTTAAATTGGATATTTTATATATTTACATTTCAAATGTTATTCCCTTTCTTAGTTTCCTCTCTGGAAACCCCCTATCCCATCCCCTCTCCCCCTGCTTCTATGAGGGTGCTCCTCTACACACTCCCTCCATCCTGCATTCCTACCCTGGCATCCTCCTACACTGGGACATCCAGTCTTTCCAGGACCAAGATCCTCTCCTCCCATTGATGCCTGACAAGGCCATTCTCTGCTACATATGTGGCTAGAGCCATGGGTCCCTTCATGTGTACTCTTTGGTTGGTGGTTTGGTCCTTGGGAGCTCTAGGAGGTCTGCTTGGTTGATATTGTGTTCTTCTTATGGGGTTGCAAACCCCTTCAGCTCCTTCCATCCTTTTTCTTACTCCTCCATTGGGGACCCTGTTCTCAGTTCAATTGTTGAGTGTGATCTGTATTTGTCAGGTTCTGGCAGAGCCTCTCAGGAGATAGCTATATCAGGCTCCTGTCAGCAAGTACTTCTTGGCATATGTAATAGTATCTGGGTTTGGTGTCTATGTATGGGATGGATTCTCAGGTGGGGCAGTCTCTGGATGGCCTTTCCCTTAGTCTATGCTCTACACTTTGTCTCTGTGTTTCCTTTAGACAGGAGCAATTCTGGGTTAAAAAATTGGATGTGAGTAGGTGGCCCCATCCACCAACCTGGGGCTTTGTCTAACATCTGGATATGATCTCTAGAGTTTCTCCCTCCCCTTTGTTGGGCATTTTAGCTAATCTCATCCCCTTGGGTCCTGGGAGACTCTTGCTTTCCTGGCACCTATAATTTGCTGGTGGCTACCTCCAGTTCTCCATCCTCCATTGCTACACAACTCTGTTCAAATTTCTTACCTTCTGTATATCATTGCATTCTCCTTTTATACCTCATCTTCCACATACCTTTTTCCCCTCCTCTCCTCTCTTCCTCCCTACTCCTTCCCACCCTCTACCTCCTGTGAGTATTTTGTTCCTCCTTCTAAGAAGGACTGAAGCATCCATACACTTTGTGGCTAGACAGATAGCTCAAAGATTAAGAGCACTGACTGCTCTTCCAAAGATCCTGAGTTCAATTCCCAGCAACCACATGGTGGTTCACAACTATCTGTAATGTGAACTGATGCCCTCTTATGGTGTGTCTGAGGACAGTGACAGTATACTTATGTACAAATAAATAAATATTAAACATATCACCCACAAATTCTTCAACCCCAAATTTGTCTTGCCTAAAGATGTTCAAGGATTAAAAATGGAGTAGAGTCTGAGGAAACAGACAACCAACTTGAGACCAATTCAATGTGAGAGAGCCAGTCTCTGATACTATTGATGATACTTAGCTATGCTTCCACACAGGAACCTAGCATAACTGTCTCCTGAGAGACTTCATCCAGCAACAGATGGACGCAGTTGCAGAGACCTGCACTCAAACATCAGGTAGAGCCCTGAAGTCTTGTCAAAGAGTGGGATATAGAAGGAAGCAAGTCAGAGTGTTCAAGGACACCACAAGGAGACCCACGGTCAACTAATCTGGGACCACAGGGCCTCACAGAACCTGGAACTCCAACCAGGGAGCATGATCCCTCCTTGTACTGGCCCTCCTTGTACTGGCTCTCCTTGTACTGCCTGGATGGGCCTCTGTGGGGGAGGACAGCATTAGTCCTGCTGAACTTCAGGGGTCAGGTGGTACCCAGGGATCTTCCTCTTCTCCTCAGAGAAAGTGAGTGGACAGTGGGGGAGGTATTTGTAAGGGAAGAGAGGAGGGAGGGGGTGTGGTTGGGATGTAAAGTGAATAAAAATAAATAAATTATTTAAAAAATAAAAATAAATAAAGATTCAAGCTTAAAGAAAAAGAAAGGAAAGGAAATAAGAAGCCTTAGGGTGGTAAAAGTTAGCTGTCTTCTGAGGATCTCCTGCCTCAGCCACTTTTGCACCCTGTGACCCAGCATCACTCTCATTACTGAGAAGTGTGAGTTGCTTCTAAGGGTCTGAAGCACAAATCAACAAGACCTCTTGAGATTAACAAAGGATAACAGAAGTGGGGGTGCCAGTGAGTCTTAAAGATTGCTTTCAAGATCTAGAGTCTTGAACTTCACCATGGTCATCTTTGGCTCCTACAACTCAGCCTCTCACAATTTGAGTAAACTCTCAGGTAGGGAATCTTCCCAGAGCTAAGAAAAGGCTGCCTACATAACTTAGTCTCTTGGGCTACCTTGTCACCTCACAGTAGGTGGGAACCTGTCTCTTGAGTCTTAAAACAGTCCAGAAATATGTTGCAAGGACTGTCGGGGAATAGCTCAGGAGAAGAATTTTCAGGGAGCATGCAAAAGGCTGATCCTGGCTTTGCACATGGGTGTGTGCATATATGTATTGCTGTGGGTTCATGGGTATCAGAGATCTGTGCTGGCAGTACTGTGAATGGAAGCCTTTTTACATATCTAAAATTTATATTAAGAGAAGATACCGTAATATTCCTATGGGTTGCGTCTGAGCTCCGCTCTCCCGAAGCCTAGTCCTTTCTTGTGTGCTCTGGCAGAAGCAACACTTCGGATTTCTTCTGGTGGCAGCAGCTCTGCTTCCTGAAGCATTGTAGGTACTAGCCCACTTACTTTGGCTTTATGGCATATTTATGTGATTTTGAGTCACAAGAATGCACAGAGAAGACATAGTCATCTGTTTTAGTTGCTCTCTATTACTGTGATAAAACTTCATGGTCAAAAGAAACTTGGTAAAGAAAGGTTTATCAACTTAGAGCTTGTGGTTAGGAAAGTTGGGTTAGGAAGTCGATCGAGCATGGCAGCAACCTGGAGGCAGAACCTGAAATAGACATAATGCAGGAGTATTGCTTACTGGCTTGCCCTTCATGGTTTACTCTGTCTGCTTTCTTATAGCACCCAGGACCACCTACCCAGGAATAGTACTGCCCAGAGTGTCCTCCAATATCAATCATTAATCAGAAAATTGAAGTTCTGTCATTCAACATGACTTTAGCTTGTATCCTATTGACATAAAACTAGACAGCAAAACATCTAACCAAATGATGGATAAACACTTGGCTGAGAAGGGAATGAAGAGTAGAGGAACACTCACGCTTGTTGGAAAAGATCTAAGACTCTTTTTGAGTAGACTACAAGTATCACCACAACAAAGATATTAGCTTATCAAATGGAGGCCTGACCAACAGGTTAATATGTATTATGTTCATAAATAGAATAAGACTACGTAGAATAAGAACTGCTGTTAGAGGCCTCCTATAGTCCCTCAGAACTCAAAAAGTATGCCTAGTGTTATCTGGAATACCTATTTTGAATTTATTGGAATTCAAGGTAAGCAAATTAATCAACCATTCTAGGGCTAGGACTAGCTTCTTGTTTGGTCTTTATTATACAAAATTTTGCTTTAAATTCCTTGTTATTTGATTAGCTAGCTGATCAAAGTAATTTAATGAATGTTCCCCCAACAGAGCAGGTTATTCTCTCTTTCTCTCTCTCTCTCTCTCTCTGTCTCTCTCTCTCTCTCTCTCTCTCTCTCTCTCTCTCTCTCTCTCTCTCTCTCTCTCTCTCTCTCTCTCTCTCTCTTAGTAAGGTTGAATATTTTATTCTTTATTTTGAGTCTCACTAAGTTTCTCAGGCTTATCTTAAACATGAAATTCTCCGCCTGCCTCAGTTTGTCTGCCAGATAGGATTATATATAGTAGATAGGCCAGTGTCACAAGATCCAGTAGAATCTTTTGGCTATATTATGTTTTTAATTTTTATTGATTATTTTAATCATATTTGATTTTATGAATAGCAATACAATGTACATTTTAATAATACTATTCTGGAGTAATTTGTTATTATTTAATAGAAGAAGAAAGGAAAAACTTTCTTACAGGTTACAACAACCTTTCCTCTAGAAAATCTAATTAAAAATATTTTTCTAAATGGCTCAATATGAGTAATATATTCAGTAACTCTTTGAATGTATCTAGTTCCTAATCAATGGAATTTAAAATGAAAGCCCAGACTTTACAATCAATTTCTTAAAGGAGTAACATATTGGATTCTTTCCTTTTTGAATTAAAGCATTATCTCTTCTTCAATAAACAAGAAGCTAAATTCTTATATTATTATTATTAATTATTTCTAATTATTTCTCTCTGTTTCTCTCTTTCTCTGTCTCTCTGTCTGTCTCTCTGATTGTCTCTCTCTCTGTCTCTCTCTGTCTCTCTGTGTGTGTCTCTCTCTCTCTCTGTATGTGTGTGTACAGGTATGATGTGGGAATGTATGAATGCCACAGTATATGTGTGAAGCTCAGAAGACAGCAATGTGAAGTCCGATTTCTCATTCTGCTTTTGTATGGGTTCTGGGGCCTCAAGTTTCCAGGCATCTGGAGCAAGAGCCTTTACCACCTGAGTCATCTTGGTGCCTCTCTGGGTAAGATTTCGTAATTAAGTAGACTTTTGCTAATCCTGTACTCTTAAAATACTGTTCCAAAATTACTTTTGCTATAGCATGATTTCTCTCATATTATGGACCTAGCCTTAAAAGCTGAGAGTACAGACAGACCAGGAAGGAGAGGGGAAACACCATGTGGTGTGGTTAGCAGATGACAATGGGAAATAGATAAGAGAAGTACACGATACCCATGTGTGAGAAAATCAAAAGCAAATTTGCCATTATATACAATGAGTCAATACTGATACATCTTTGTATTTATAAATGATTTCCTCTTCCTTTTTCCCTTTCTTTCTTCTCTTTCTTTTTTTCCTTAATAACATTTTCTGTATTATATGAGTGTGAGGTCTTAGATTCCCTGGTCAGGTATATGAATCAGGGTGCAGGGTTCCTGTCAGCTCCTGTGGATGCAGCTAAGCATGTTGTACATTTCACTCTGGCTCATTAGAAGATGTCCTTTCTCCCCACCTTCTTTCTCTATTTGCTAGGACCCCTGATTGATTATCACTGGACCTTGCACCTGTATTAAAGTAATGTGCTGGGGACAAAGAGATGGGTGAATTGTTAACAGTGCTGCTCTTCCAGAGAACCCAAGTTGAGTTCCTCTAACCCGTGTCAGGGAGCTCACAAATACCTGAAACTCCAGCTCTAAGAGAGCTCACATAAGTTATAACCATCTTCACTCTGAGGCTGCTGGGAGTCTAGGATCACAGGCGACGATGCCATGCATTTACACTTGTACCTCCAAAGCCTTGGTGTATGTAGCAGAGACTATCTAATAATCCCCAAATGGTTTTCTTACCTTTGTAGATACAGTAAACTACATCCCCATCTTTCTTGCGCTACTTATGAACACTTGGACCTTTGAATGTGAGCAAGGAAGGAATAGACTCATGATTATTAGGTGGCTTCTCAAATCCTGAATCTTATGTTGCTGTTTATATTGCTTTATTAACTATATTGTTCTTTGCAACTTTCATCCATTCATAAAATGCATTCTACTTATTCTCATCTACCACACCGATTTTTTTTGAGTTTAGTTAAGGGCATTTGTGTGATCATGGATTTGAAATTATCCGAAGGAGCTTAGTGAGCTCACTGATGGGTGCACAAGTGAAGATGATTCTTCCTCTCCAAGAATGGTGCAATAGGTTCGATAGGAGGATCCCGTTAGCCCTCCTCATACATGACTAATTATCAACAGGGTCAGTCTTGTACAGACCCAGTATAACTAACCACATCAGTTGTAAATTTAAGATCGCAACGGTTGTGTCATGCCCACAGGGTGGTGTTTTTATTGCTTCTCTCTGTCCTTGAGCCCTTATTTTGTTTTTCTGACCTCTTTTCTGGGATGTTTCCTGAGTTTTATAGTGCATATCATAAAGGCTGAACGCTCTGCAGCTACTTATTCACAACACTGTAAGCAGCCCCAAGTCTCTGCATTCATCTCCATTCACTGTAAAGAGAGACTTCTTTTTATTAAGGACAAGGGTAGCATTCACATAGGACTACATACACTATGCCAATTTAACTACTATGACCTATGGATTCCTCAAATATATGTTTTTGACCAGGTTAACATACCCCAGTATCTTGCATGGGTTCCTTCCTATGGAAATCTCAAATACAGTGCTTGAAAGGGCACGTCAGAGGTATCCTAGGAGGAAAAGAACCTGGTCTAGAGATGAACATGATAGAAACATTCCACCTGTCCTAGCATTCTAAGCTGGTATTTTAGCAGGAACATTGGGGACAAAAATTGGAGATTATGGTTGGTTAACCCCATAATAGTTAGGACACTATTGCAGAAGTAAGTACATTTTGGCTTTCAGGTTGGTACTGGCTCATAGGGTTTTCAGCTGCTTAAGAGCCAGTGACAAACAAAAGTGTCAGCTGGCCTATGTGTGCTTCCTTTGAGAAAACACACCACTGTGTGAGTATTTGTGACTCCAAGAGCTTCATCCTAGAGGAAGAAGAGCAGGACCTACAGCGTAGAGACCCACAACTGTCTGACATGTCATGCTCTGTTTACTTCTTGTCATTGGCCTGTCTGCTCATCTCTCTAGTCAGGGACAGTTCAACCATGAAACTAGATAGCTAACTGTATATTGAATTACAATTTTAGTGTGCTGTGTTTAACTTTGGCCAGAGATGTACTTCCTTTGGAATCTTTGGGGGTGAACAAACATTTGAGACACCCAGAGATGACAGCATGGCCCACATTTAGCATGACAGCGTATGGGGTAGAGAGATGAAAGAGAAAGAGAAGGGGACAATTTAAACACTATGAAGAGATGTAGATCTGAAGACAAGAGAGTAGAGAAAACCAGCTTGATTTGAGTAGCCTGCGTTGCCACCTGAGGGCATAGTGATGTCTCTGCGTAGACATGTCTAGGTCTTTGGCCATGTAGCAGCAGGGGTCTATGTTGATGTCCATGGCCCATATTATGACCAAAAGCCATTCAGATGTCCCTGGCTTGGGACCATGATGATATCCAAGGGGTGCACAGAGCTGGCTCTACCTCCTCACTGCATAAAGCATTCAGAAGAGCTGACCACATCTTTCACCTAGACAGCAAAATAGAGCTGATTCCAGTGGCAGGAGGATGGGCAAACCGGCCCTGAGGGCATGAGCATATAAGAGCTGGTCCTGCTCCTGTCTACCATGTAATAGAGTGGGTGAAAGAGATGCCCTCCCTTTGAATCACCTCCAGCAGCCCAGCTCTGAGGTCATGTGAACAGGAGAGCTGGTCCCCTTCTTTGCAGCTATGGCATTGGTAAACTAGACAAGCCAGTGTTGGAGAGCTTACCCTGGTGGTGAGGGTGCATGAGAACAGGCTGACCAAATCAGCTACCACCCAGGCCCACATCCAGGGCTATGAGATAGCCCACACTAATATCTGCCTCGTCTCTGAATTACTGCAGCACTCCACACTGCGCTTTATCTGATTGCTGCTTGTCAAGTATATACAGTTTGAAAATAATCAGTGTGTCAGATCAGTGTTTTTGGTTGGTCTATCTTTAACCCCTTCACCCCAGGAGTGCTTGAAAGGGCACGTCAGAGGTATCCTAGGAGGAAAAGAACCCGGTCTAGAGATGAACATGATAGAAACATTCCACCTGTCCTAGCATGTCTAAGCTGGTATTTTAGCAGGAACATTGGGGACAAAAACAAAACAGAACAAAACAAAAACAAACCCAAAATGCAAAACAAAAAACAAACAAAACAAACAAACAAAACAAAACGAAAACAAAAAAAACGACCTACTCAAAGTCATCCCTATCCCAACACTAGGTACCTATGACTATTTCCATGTATGGTAAGAAAGATTTCGACAGTGCAACTATTAAAGATGTCGAGATGGAGACGATTCACAAACAGCAGGAGGGCCTGCGTATGTCAGGAGAGGGTGCTTATGAAGAAGAGGAAACAAGGACTTGAATGAAATGATTGCTCAAGAGGCTGAGTGACATAATTACTAACTCAGGATCAAGAGGAAGGGGTATGAGCCAAGGAACTGGGGTAGCTCTTTGGAATGGAAAAGGCAGGAAACCCTCCTGTACTATGATGTGGGTTTGTGGTTTAAGGGGATAGATTTGTGGCTCTGGTCCCTGCTACAATAAGCAACTGGCATGGAGAGGTTGATAAATCTCTCTGTGTCATATAAGAACCGCAGAATATTGGAGTTATTTAATAAAGTAGTAAGGCTAACCTAAATAAAACACTTAGAGACTAAGAAATAAAATTCCCACTTTAAGCAGTGATATTGGAAAGTCACTTCCTCTCCTTGCAAACAACTCTTGCTCTTCATTGGCTTCTAGACTGATCTGTATCTGAGCGGCAGCTTCCCATTCTCTCCAACACACATATGACCCGACAGACTGTTGGTGGGCATTTTGGCAGCAGTGCCTAACTCAATACTGATCCTGGGAACAAGCAAGCTGCAAGCTGCCAACACTGAGGCACCCTAATGTTTTAATTGGTACTTATTTTAGACAGTCCATTTAAATGTCCCCAGCTTTTGCCAGATGCACAGGCAAGCTGACCTGACAAGAGAGCATGACAATGGCAGAGCAATGTGATAATTCCAGGGTCCTGCTCTGCCCCACCTCCACTCATGTTTTCATGTCCCTTAGATTTCACTACAGGAAACCCTTCTCAGCTTGTGCTAATCAGCAGCTCCTTGGCCCCGAACCTAGTAGATGATCAATAAATATGTGTTAAGTGAGAAAATATCAGAGTCAGAGATCTGGTCCAGTCAGATTCTAGTTGGTAAAGCCCCATCAACTCTCACAAATTCCTTTAGAGAACCGGAAATTCGCAAGTTGCATGAACTTCCCGTATGTCTCAATAAATGTGGCTGGAGAAAAATCTATAAAAAGGAATGAAAAGACATCCCAGACTTTTAGCACCACAGTGTTCATTCCAGAGGGGCCAGAAACCCTAGCGTGTGTCCATGCTGATGCTAAGTCCTTCGGGTATTGAAATAGAAGAGGCTACAAAGCCAGTGCTTCCAGTGTTGCTATTTTCTGCAAGAGATGTGTGAATGGAGGTTAAGTGGTCATCAGAGTCAAGCAGTGTATGAATTCAGCTTTATCTGACCATAGCCATCTTAAGTATAATTGCTGTAATTTCCAAGCGTAACCCTGGATGGCCTTTCCTGATTAGTTTTCAACATCATATAAATAGACCAAACTATTGGAGTGGCATGTGTAGTTTTGTATCAAGAACTTGACCCTGCCTACATGCCTAGCTTTTGATAATAATTTAAGATAAGCCAAGCACATGGTGGTTGGTATAAAATCCCTGTTACACTTACGGCTCTAGATATCCAATCTTAATTGTGGGACCTGCCTTGCTTTGCTATCAAGCTAGACTATGAATTGTCAGAAAGTCACCAAAAATTTTCACTCTCTGCGGTCCTAGATCTGTTTGCTCTTTCTTCCTCTCATAGTCTTCAGGGAAGTCGTTATCCCCTGGGGCAGCTTATTCCTGAACCCGAAATCCAGATTCTTCTGTGTTATATATGCATTCCTCAGTAATGTTCAGATTTTTTTATTAACTTGAATATTTCTTATATACATTTCGAGTATTATTCCCTTTCCCGGTTTCCGGGCAAACATCCCCCTCCCCCCTCCCCTTCCTTATGGGTGTTCCCCTCCCGACCCTCCCCCCATTGCCGCCCTCCCCGCAACAGTCTAGTTCACTGGGGGTTCAGTATTAGCAGGACCCAGGGCTTCCCCTTCCACTGGTGCTCTTACTAGGATATTCATTGCTACCTATGAGGTCAGAGTCCAGGGTCAGTCCATGTATAGTCTTTAGGTAGTGGCTTAGTCCCTGGAAGCTCTGGTGGCTTGGCATTGTTGTACATATAGGGTCTCAAGCCCCTTCAAGCTCTTCCAGTTCTTTCTCTGATTTCTTCAACGGGGGTCCTATTCTCAGTTCAGAGGTTTGCTGCTGACATTCGCCTCTGTATTTGCTGTATTCTGGCTGTGTCTCTCAGGAGCGATCTACACTTCTGCACTTCTTTGCTTCATCCATCTTGTCTAATTGGGTGGCTGTATATATATGGGCCACATGTGGGGCAGGCTCTGAATGGATGTTCCTTCAGTCTCTGTTTTAATCTTTGCCTCTCTCTTCCCTGCCAAGGGTATTCTTGTTCCCCTTTTAAAGAAGGAGTGAAGCATTCACATTTTGATCCTCCGTCTTGAGTTTCATTTGTTCTAGACATCTAGGGTAATTCAGGCATTTGGGCTAATAGCCACTTATCAATGAGTGCATACCATGTATGTCTTTCTGTGATTGGGTTAGCTCACTCAGGATGATATTTTCCAGTTCCAACCATTTGCCTACAAATTTCATAAACTCGTTGTTTTTGATAGCTGAGTAATATTCCATTGTGTAGATATACCACATTTTCTGTATCCATTCCTCTGTTGAAGGGCATCTGGGTTCTTTCCAGCTTCTGGCTATTATAAATAAGGCTGCGATGAACATGAGCACGTGTCTTTTTTATATGTTGGGGCATCTTTTGGGTATATGCCCAACAGATTTTTTTTTAAAGGATTTTGTTTCCTCATATACAATGTAAAGATAATAACAACACCTGCTTTCTTAGGTTGTTGACTTAAATCCAACCTAATCATTTAGCATGGAATGTGGCAGCCTGTAATATCTACCATACTTTCTCTTGTCCCACTCTAGCCACATATCATGACCGCTCCATTCCTTTTTACACAGTCTTAGGTCAGAAGTAAGGGTTGGAAGGATACTGGTTGGCAGAGTGGCTGGTCTTGTATAGTTTGTCCCTGGAGAGGTGGATGTCCTGGGAGCCAGTGTCCTGCAAATAATTGGTTCAACAGGTATGTGGCTTTCTATCCCAGGCAGCCTCTCTCTTATAGTGCATATATCCTCACCTAACCCGGGAACTAACTCCTCAGTTGAGTGCAAGATTGGCAGTGATGAATCTGAGAAGGATACATACTTCTTTGTAGATTCCCTACATCCCATAGACACTATACCTGTATACTGTATTTGTTCTAGGGTGAGAGTAGGCATCAATGTGCCACTGAATGTCCAGCCTGGAGAACATTTAAGCCTTTGATGTAACCGCCGCATGTAATACTCTGAGAATTAACTTCAAGGAAGGAAATGGGTGTTGTAGGGAAGAACATCTTTCCTGATGCATCCTGACCCTGGGAAAAGGAAAAACCTGAAGGTGCTACAGTATTCATTAATTCCAGCTTGTCCCAGCATATAAAGCCCTGCAAGTTACAAAGGGGCAATGAGAGGAATAAAGCATTCAAACTCCAGAGATGATCCTTGGCAATCTCTTTCCCTTTGAGCAAGCCTGTGTTAGGACACACATGACTAGCTCTCCAGTGCATGCAATATTCTTTTCACAAGAGGTCTCTAATCAGGGACATGCTTCTGTTTTCCTTTGGCTGTTATCTCTACCCAGAAGTAACTGCATTGAAATTTACATGCCCTTCTTACCCTCTTTTCTACATATATCATTAATGATGAATTATTCAAAACTTATAATTTAAAAATACATTTATTGTGTACTGATTTTGCTTTTAGAGTGATAGAAAAACAGATTTAATTTAAAACTTTGCAGAAAGTTTGAAAGCTGCCTAGGCAGAATTTATTTTATGTTTCAAAATTCATTCTGCACACAAAGAAGGGGCTGTTTGCTTGTCTTTATGCTGGAGGTAGGTGGTACTTTGCTGGCCCAGAATTCTTCCCATTCACTCTATCCCTCTGCACCGTCATGTTGGGACTGATCCCCAGCAGGTGCTGAGAACTTTCTATTCTGAGCAAAGAAAGAAGACTTTTGTTGCTGGAGGAGCTCATGGCAGTGCTTTTCCACAAATGACACAAGTTACAAATATGAAAGTGATAAGGTCTGCCATAAGAGGCAAAGATGAGAAATAAATCCTATATGGGAAATTCCATATAGGATATATTTATTAAAGAGAGTGTTCAGTTATAGATGTAGGAGGAGAAAACACCAGAGGACGAAGAGAACTTGAGTCTTAGAAAAAAGTCTTCATTTGAGGAAAAACTTCATTTCTCCAGTTCTACCTTGAGTTTGTGTATCTATCATTGCTGTGACTGTCGTGTAGATAAGTCAAGGGGTGTTGCCCCAGCCTGGTGGTGGGATACTGTGATGGAAGGTCTAACTTGTGTGTCTATGACCCAACAAAACAGACTGTCTGGATCAGGAATAACCTTACCAAGAGGGGAAATCTGGGCTGAATCTTAGGAAAGAGAAGAGTTGACTCCAAGGGTAGAAGGAGAACTTTCTCTTTCAGAGATCATGATATTGGAGGTATAGGATTGTAAACTGTGGCTTTGAATTCAAAAAAATTGAAGGTGTCAGGCAGGATACCAAAATGATGGCAGAAATAAAGGCAAGGTCCAAAATGGGAGATAAATGAACCAGACAAATAGCAGAGAGCTTTGAAACAGTGTCATCAATGATGTTTTTGCAGGTCTCAAAATGATGCTGATGAAAATGCTACTGCTGCTGCTGCTGGTGATAGTGGTGATGGTAGTGGTGGTGATGGTAATGGTACCTAAGGGTTTTGCTTCCCTTCAGCTCTAACCCATGTCTTCTGAGATTACTCCATTACACAGCACAAAGAGAGGCAGGTTAGTGCAGTGGAGGTAAGCGATGAGGAGCTGCTAGCCTATAAGGGATATTTTATACGGCCCCAACCCATAACAGTAGATTTAGGAGGTAGGCAGGGTACTAGAGCTCAATATTTAGTTGTGGCATCAGTCACGGTATTTGACATCATAAGAGAAAGAAATCATGTGGGAAAGAGAGAGATCTGCTGTATAAAGTGCCTCTAGGAGAAGATAATCTAGGACAAGCTTCATCTATACTAGATTTACTTCATATGAGTGTCTGAACAACTAACCCCATAGAAGTTGGACAGAGTACTTGTGGTTGTTCCTCAGTCTACAGAGGTGAAGGTACAACTTGTCAGGATTGTGGTAACACCATGAGGGTCATGGTAGAGAAGCATATGAAAGCCCTTGCTTTTGCTTGCCTTCACCAGCAAAACTGACTGTTGGCCTTTGAAAACTGACTTGCTCATGTGGATGAGTACTTGCCAAGCTGTCATCTTCTCTGTGAAGTCCTTCTGGGTGGGGTAACCATGAGGACTTACATACTCTGGTAAAAATAGTTCCTAGATAGTAGAAATGAGTACTGCAGCAACCTGGGGTATTGGTGTTGAGTTCATTTACTCTGCTTAATGGTACTGAAATTGAATACCTAAGACTGGGTAATATAAAATGTTCTAGAGGCTGAGATATCAGGATGTGTACCATGAGGGCCTTCCTGCTCAGTCATTGTGTGGTGGATGGTATCACAGGGTGGAATATGGTAGAGGAATCAATCAAGGAACAGGTTCTGTCTATCCTCTTCTTTTGATCAGCTAATATCACCATGAGGGCTGTGACTTTATGATTTCTCTAACTCTGATTGTGTGCCCTCCACCAGAGGCTGCCCTTTAAATAACATCATTATATGAATTTATGAACTAAGGCTTTATGTTTGCAACAGAAGGAATTTTAGGACAACCCCAAGCCTTATCAGAGCTGTCCTCTTTGTTAATCTAAGGCAAGTGTCAGCTACATGGTAAACTTCTCCAAACTGCTGCTTTCCTTTGTAGCAATTAGCACAAGCCTGCCCCAGTGATGTGAATGGCCTCACCAGGCCAGTGTTTCTAGCACCTGCCCCTTACTTGGTCCACATTGCTATGCAGTGCACATTTATAGAAAGAACAATAGTATATCCTCCCTTCCCCCAAAATGATCTTTCTGTGCCTCTAGGTCTTGGCTCATGGCATCCCTTGTTCCATAAGTGTTTTATGCTGCCTTCTTTGTCTAAAAACCTATTTACTCTTGACAACCAACTCAGACATCAGTTCCTTTTAACCTGTAGGAAGTAGCCTGGTTTCTGAAGACCTCCTGCATGCCACAATATTTGTTGGGTAAATGACTCTATATTTATCTCTGTAAATGTCAGTTTTACTGGCTTTGGTCCATCTCTTTTGAATTATTTTTGATTCCTTATTTGTGATCTAATCTATTAGTGACCTGTAACAGGCTATGTCACCCTCAATTAAATAAATGTGCACTCCGTGGATTCATCCTATGTTTATCTGTTACACAAAACAGGCCTGATAAATGTCACCTGTCATGTGCTTAGGGAAGACAAATGAGATTGACCTGGACAAAATCATGTCTTGGAGATAAATTTGAATCTCCCTTATACCTAAAATCTTTTCTCTCTCTTGTATTAAATCAGCTTAGCATCGTCTCTGTGTCCTTGAGTGAACCATTCACCTTGTGTCACCAATTCCAGGGCAGCACCTCTATTTTGCAGAATAACGCTTACTTTTACTTCTTAGAATAGTGTCATCTTCACAGAGCATCCAGAAACTTTTCAGACGTTGTTCTAGACAATGGATCACAAAAGATGAGCCAGGATCCGCCTTGAGACCTGTTTAGGTTTTATCTTAATTTTCACCTTTTTTAGTTGTTGTTTGAGAAAATTACACAGAATGTCCAGTGCTTCTTTTCTTTGTCTATGGAAATAGGAGTAGAATTACCTGCTTGATTGAGTTCTGCAGGTCAGTTGACATCA
The DNA here is from genome assembly GCF_011064425.1 of Rattus rattus. Classification (NCBI taxonomy): domain Eukaryota; kingdom Metazoa; phylum Chordata; class Mammalia; order Rodentia; family Muridae; genus Rattus; species Rattus rattus. The sequence goes on along the minus strand of NC_046161.1, from coordinate 22,171,862 downwards.
TGGAGTGTCCTGTATGGTGCTGGCTGCATGACCCATTCCCAATCCTTGTTTATGTTCTCCCACTACAAAGGCGTGCCCTGGAGGGCCTTCTATCTTGCATTTTCCTCTTCTCTGTTGCCTAAAGATTATTTCTTGACTCTGATCAGATTTGCCCCTATTTTCTCCTTTGAGCTAGAAGTGGGATACCATCTCTGTAGCTGGTTTCTTGCTACCAGGCAACACCTCAGAGGCAATTTGAATCTGACACTGTAAGATCTATAGGTCATCATGTGCAGGTTTTATGAATGGCATCTCTAGTCGATCGGGTGTATTACACAGGAAAAGTCTATTCAAGCCACAGAAGGAGATAGAAACCAAGTTTCTATGGACTGTGAGGTCATACATGAGGTTAGTGTGTCCCAGTGAGGTGTTCTGTGAGAACTCTTGGTGTTAACCTTGACCTCTTCTGTAGAGACGTGACTGCTGCCTTCTCTTTCTTTCCCTTTTGTAGTTACTTTCCTTATTCTATGTATTTTTTTTATCTTTCAATTTTATTTTGAACCCTCCCTGTTCCTCACTTACACCTTCCTTTTGGCTTCCTTTCCCTACTTAGCTTGAATGCCAGCTATGCCTTTCCTACCTTCCTTCCTTTGCTTTAACCCTTGGGATCAATTAGGTCAAGCAACTGCCTCTTTTGCATAAGCAATACCTGGTCCACGAAATGCAGCCTGCTAAGCAAACAAGAGATGGACTCACTCAGTGTGGGCAAGCTTACAGTTTCTCAGAAAATCCCAGCTCCTTTCTCCACAGTCCTTGCCCCTGCCCCATCTGGGTGCACTCCCCTTCCTCCTTTCGGCCTTGTCTGACCTTCAATACATTGTCTCTTCAAGTATCATTAGAATTTTATAAAGGAACCCCACCTTGTGTCACAGAGCAGCATCTCTGCTGATCTATTTGCATGGATATAAATACACTCAGTGCAAGTGAAGAGCTAGCTGATGAAATAAATCATGAGAAAATTTACAGGAAAGTCTTGAATCTCATACAAATCATTTAAAATGAATATGAAATTGGTTGCCAGCATGCAGCCAGAATACTTTCTCTCTTTATATATGCCTTTAAAAAAAGTTCTGCAAATTAAAAGACTGAAAAAATCTTGTGGTTTTATTTTTTTATTTTTTTGTACACACAGAATCTTCTCCACTTCTGCTGTGTCCTTCTAGAAACAAAGGAACAAACTTAATTTTGTTTAGCCAGCTGATTAATCTGGGAAAGCACAGTAACAGCTCAGAATATATTTAGTTTCTTACCCTACAGTTCAGGCTGATTCTGAGAAGAGTGGGGTAAGATGTTTGCTAGTGCTGACCTCAGCAGCCAGTGAGGGCTTTCCTCCCTGGAACGTCTCTGGGAGATAGGGAGGGTCAATATCCACCATATAGCTCATGGGAGTCAGGAGGGAGGTGGAGAGAAATTATGAGAAAATGAGGAAGCCAGCCTGCCCTGATATTTGTTAAAGGCTAAACTAAAACAGTAAATCTGCAGACAAGTGGGGCTAGATAGAAGATTTTCATGGGAAAGTTAAAGAAAGATGAGGACATTTGATATTCTGGGTCTTTAAATGCCTTCCCCAATGGCTTCCTTCACCTCCTCCCCATCCCCACCACACTACATAGACACAATGGTTTGCTAAGCTCACTAAGTCTCTCGTCTACACTATTCTCTTTTCTTTCTCCATGACTTTGTCTTAGAATGTCCCACTCTATGATCTGATGACTATATATTTCCATTGTAATTCACATTATCTCCATGAAGCCACGAGAGTCGTATCTCCTGTCTTCACTTAACCCTACCCATGACTCAGTCACAGTACAGCCCAACCAATCTTAGGATTTTATTCTTCTACAAGTTTGCCTCACACTCTATATAAAATAAATCCAACATAGATCATTGATATAACTATTAAAGCTAAATAAAGTATAATAAAAAAGTGTGTGTGTGTGTGTGTGTGTGGTGTGTGTGTGTGTGTGTGTGTGTGTGTGTGTGACAGACTGTGTTTCAGTCAACAATGAGAATTGCCAATCCAGTCAATTGTTTCTTTTTTTATAGTTGTGATTGTGTCATTAGATAGGGAAGGGCTTGGTAAGGATCTTGGGAACCTTGTAAGTCTTGTTCCCTGGCTAGTTTTATGTCAATTTAACACAGCTTGAGTCATCTGAAAGAAGAAAACTTCAAATGATAAGATTCCTACATAAGATCCTACTGTATGGCTTTATCTTGATTAGTGATTGACAAGAGAAGTCTTAGTTCATTGTGAGTGATACTATCCCTGGGTACCTGGTAGTCCTAGGTTCTGTAAGATAGCAGGCTGAGCAAGCCATGATGAACAAGCCAGTAAGCGTCATCCCTTCATGACCGCTGCATCAGCCTCTGCATCCAGGTTCCTACCCTGTTTGAGTGCCTGTCCTGACTTCTCTTCAATGACAATCAGTGATTAGGAAATGTAAGCTAAATAAACTCCTTCCTTCCCAAGTTGTTTTGGTCATGGTGTTTCATCACAGAAATAACAACCATAACTGGACAGTCTTACAAAATTCCTCTATTTCTCCATAAGGAAATCTTTACAGACACGATCTCAGAACAGTCTCATGTGGACCTTCACAGCTGCTCTGCTTCTAGACAGTGATGGTCACATACAGCCGTGAGTAAGAAGCAGAAAGTTAAGAAATCTTGTGACTTTCCTACAGTGGTTCCATAGGAATATAAAGGAGTAGAAAGATTCCTGTCGCTTAGGGAGATAACCACTCTAACATGCTAACACATACATTATTTATGTCTTTGTAAAGCTGCCTATGTCAGTAAACTTGTGGTGCTGCCAGTTGAATAAAATGGAGCACATGAAGTTAATCAAGTTGCACAATATTTAATAATAAATGACTATGACTATGCTATTGGTTATCTGTGAAATATATTTACTACTCATTTGAAAGTATACCATATCATATACTAAAAGCAAGTTTTCTGGAAAACAGTATGCTCACTATGTTCATATAGATAATGTTTATAAAGTCTCTGGTTTGTACCATTTCCTTTGGTATTTGCTTTAATTTTTTGCTTTTTCCAATCCTGTAGCCCTAAGACTAATAGATTATTTCATATACAATACTCTACACACACACACACACACACACTTGCATACGTACACACTCTCATACATACATACACACACATACTTAAATGCACCTATACACTCCCTACCTACAAGCATAAACACATACCATATAATGTAGGTGTTTAGTAAACTGTATAAGTATATTCTATACTCTTTTCACTGAAGTGTTTCCTAATGCATTTAGATGTTTTCATTGTTGAACAATTCATGATCATATTAAAACAATAATTTTGACTTGATTAAAATTTAAGTATATTTACTAAGAGAAACTATTAAGATACTATGCAACCCCATAGGAAGAACAACATATCAACCAACCAGACCCCCCCCCCCAGAGCTCCCAGGGACTAAACCACCAACCAAAGAGTACACATGGAGCATCCCATGGCTCCAGCCTCATATGTAGCAGAGGATGGCCTTGTTGGGCATCAATAGGAGGAGAGACCCTTGGTTCTGTGAAGGCTTGATTTCCCCAGTGTAGGGGAATGCCAGGGTGGTGAGGTGGGAGTAGGTGGGTGGGAGGGGAGCACACTTATAGTAGCAGGGGGAGGGGGCATAGGAGAGAAGGATTCTGGAGAGGAAACCAGGAAAGGGGAAAACATTTGAAATGTAAATACACAAAATATCTAATAAAAAAGAAACTATACAACAAATGACAATAAGACCCCTTTAAAGAATATTAAAGAATATTTTTGATAAGTCAATAATAAAAAGACAAACAACCCAGTGAAAAATTAGTGAAATATTTAAATAGACACATTATTATCAGGGTGTATTAACAGTTAAGAAGCAAAACATATACATTATAAAGGACTACTATCAAATTATTCAGGGAATGTTTGAAGATGAACAGCAAGTAAACAGACCATCTAATTACAAAATGGATCAATAAACTGGGTAGATTTCTCCAAAGGAAACACACAGATGGAAAAAAGCATGCAAAAATGTCTCAGCATCAGAAGTTAATTTAAACGGCAGTGGTGAGTTAGGATGCAGGCCATAGTTTGAACGTGTCCCTTCCAAGGCCAGGTGTCGTGAAATGGCTAGTGTCATAACATAAGGAGGAGGTGACTTTAATAGGTGATTCAGCCATAAGAATCCCTTCGAACAGGATTAAAATTGTTGTGAAAGAAGATTTATAGTTTTCTTCCATCCTCCCCCCCCTCTCTCTCCCCTCTCTCTCTAATCCCACTTAGCTCCTTGTTCCTTTGTATCCATTTTCCGCCATGAAAGCTCCCCCACAAAAAAATAAATGAGATAGAATAACAACAACAACAACAACAACAACAACAACAACAACAACAACAACAACAAAAACCAAACTCCAACCTTGTCCTGGAAGTTGTAGTGTGTGGTATGGCATACCCTTTGTCCACGCCTATGTTCCTTGTAATGAGTCATTGGTTTCTTTCAGAGCCTCGAGATTCTGCTACACTGTTTTTTTTTATTCCACCTTTATTAAATTGTGTATTTCTTATTTACATTTCAAATGTTATTCCCTTTCCCGGGTTCCAGGCCAACATCTCCCTAACCCCTTCCCCTCCCCTTCTATATGGTTGTTCCCCTCCCCATCCACCTCCCCATTCATCCTTCCCCCAACAATCCCATTCATTGGGGGTCCAGCCTTGGCAGGACCAAGGGCTTCCCCTTCCACTGGTGCCCTTACTAGGCTATTCATTGCTACCTATGAATTTGGAGCCCAGGGTCAGTCCATGTATAGTCTTTGGGTACTGGCTTAGTCCCTGGAAGCTCTGGTTGATTGGCATTGTTGTTCATGTTGGTTCTCAAGCCCCTTCAGCTCTTTTAGTCCTTTCTCTGTTAATACTGCTTTCCCATGGGGAATCTTAGTATCCTGGTGTTACTCTGTGTCATGGAGACCATACAGCTTTAGATTTGCCTGACTAGTCCTTTCATGCACTTCAGCAGATCCTAGATGAGGCAGATGCTGGGGTGAGTCAACTCTAAGCCCTCTACCTGAGCATGGGAGGTAAATGAGGTCAGCCTGGTAGCTCTCTTGTGTCCACATCACCAGCTCTTCAGCACTGTCCCAGCTAGTTCACCCAGTGCCATAGCTGGCAAGAGGTAGGGTCAACTTTCTTGCTCTCATGCCTTCTGGGCCAGCTCACAGATGCCTTTATCACCATAGCCAGTTCTACTGTGTTGCCCAGGCAAGGGGTGGGGCCAGCTTTCCCAGTACAGCAGCCAGAAAGGGGCTGTGCCAGCTTTCCTGCTCTCATGGACCCAGGGCCATGTGAGAGTTACAGAAGTCATTCCACCCTGGCCCATGCCAGCTCACTGGCAGATGGATGCCAGGACCAGATCCTACAGTCAGACATTCTATCCGGCTCAACAACACTCCTGCCACCAGGGTCAGCTCTACTGTGCTGTCAAGGCATGGCTCAGGAGTACTGCAGCCAGGGAGGCATGGTGACAGCTCTCCAGAGTGCCACAGGCACTTTGGGGACAAGATTACCTCTGCACATCCCTTGGATATCAATATGGTCCCTGGTGGCAGTCCATGCCAGAGACATCCACATGACCTACAGAGGTAATATAAGCCAGGGACATTGACACAGACCCATTCTGCTCCACGGCCACAGACCTGTGCTGACACCTGAGGACAATGGTGATACCCCAGCTCATGCTGTCACCAAGGGCCATGTCTGTGTCTATGTGGTTTTTTTTTTTTTTAACCTCTCTGCTCCCTACTGAGTTAGGAATGATCATTCTTGTTTTCAGATGCCAGAAGCTGCAAGGCACAATCCTGGACATAAAGAGTAGCATTCTCTATACAAAGTCATCTCATCAGCATTGGATCTTAGACTTCTCAGCCTTCTTCACTGTCAGCAAGACATTCTATTATTTGCTTAGTCATGGGTATTTTGTCACCTCATCACAAGACCAAGACACCATTTGGACCAAGACAAAATCTGTTAGCTAACATCTAACATGTTGACATCAAATGCTGTGAGGATGTGTGGGCAGTACGGGCAGTGCTCATTACTGCTGAGAAAAATGGTGTGAAACAGTGCAGCTACTTTGTAAGATGGGAAGGATTTTTTGCAGTTTTTTAAAAAAATAAAGTGTAATATACTCTTACCACACCGCCTAGCAACCATTATATTCTTTGATATTTACCCAAGTGAGTTGAAGTCTTACATTTAAACCAGAGACTTTCACAAATACATATTGAGCTCTACTCATAATTACAGAAAGAATAAAGCTGTGCTGTGAATGTGTCCTAATTTGGAAGACTCCAGTTTCCTGAGTGATAAATATCACTATACGAATTAATCAATGTGATGAGTCATGGTGGGGCACATGCCTGTAGAGATTTTAGAACACCAACGTAGGCAAATCCCATGAATATGAGGCAGTCTTGGGCTACATATTCTGTAGCAGGCTAGCTAGACTACATAGGGATATCCTGTTCTTCAAAACCATACACACATACACTCATACAAATACACACAAACTTAAAACCAATGCACCATTGCTATAAATTCACATGTGAAAAATAAAATGGAATAGAAATCCCAGAGGTAAACTCATTTGTGTGTGTGTGTGTGTGTGTGTGTGTATGTATGTATGTGTGTGTTTAATATTTTTATTTACATGTGCTAAGAGCCAAGCCTGCTTACAGCCTCTGTCTCAGGAATGTTTCAGGAATGTCAAGCCCACTTACACCCTCTGAGAAACCTAGCCAGTTATCTGTTCTTATCAATATACCTGCAATTTACGGTTTAGTGCTATGTGGAGGGTGGTGACAGTAGTGAAATTGATCTTGGGTCCTGTGTGGTCTTCCTGCCTGCTTGTCTTTATAAGCCACTGTATCAAAATAAAGTATGAGAGCTTGATCAGACCATAGACTTACTCTCCTTCTTTGTGCCTCCTGTCCCCCATTCTTTCACTCCCTCCCAGGTCTCCTCTGAATCCCCCACAGGCTGGGACATAAATGGTACTTCTATGCTGCATGGCTGGCCTCAAATGTATAGGTGTAATTGAACCCCCGTCTCAGAAACCTCAGTATCAGGGATGACAGAGTACGCTGGTCTGGCCAAATGTGTTGGTTAGACATTTTTAGACTATTTAGAGAAAAGAATTTGCGATTATGAAAACACTTCTATCTCACTGACATGTAGGCAAATCTGTAGAACATCTTCTTGATTAATGATTGATGTGAGATGGCCTAGCTCACTGTGGGTGGTGCTACTCCTGGGTTGTATAAAAAAATGCTGAGTAGGCCAAAAATAAAAGTGTTTCCCCATAGTGTCTGCCTTAGTTCTGCCTTGGTTTCCCTCAGTGCTGCACTATGATTAGACGGGTCAGCCAAATAAACTTGTCCTCCCTAAGTTGTTTTAAGTCTTTATCACAGCAATAGAAAATGAACCAAGACATCAACTAAAGATAGTTAATTGTTTATTGGAAAACTAAAACTCTTTCACAGAAGCATGATAGGATAGTTACATGCAAAAGAATGAAGGTGGGCCATTGTATTATATCATTTACAAAAAAATTAACTAAAAAAGATACTAGACCAAGATAAAGATTCAATATATAATGTTCTTAGAAAATAATGTAGAGGACACCTTTCCTGACACTGGACATTTGATTCCTTGTGTATGACAACAGAAGCATAGTCATTAAAAAAAAGAAAGAAATTGAACTCTACAAAAGTTATTTTTATATGTAATCAAAAGATGTTATAAAGATTTGAGGCACAGGATTGTGAAAGCAGGTGCAAGCTCGACTTTGGAGCCAGAAACTGAGCCTACATCTGGGTACAAAGCAGAGGGAGAGGAAGATGGATTGAAATCCAGCCTAGATGAGGAGGATGTGACATCATGGGCTGTGGTATCAGGGTACAAGAGCATAGGGCCAAGACGAAATAAGCAGGGAAGCACATGTGGGAATAATGGTGATGAGGACTATGTCTTGACTTCTTCTCTGAGGGACTCTCATGGGAAATGCAAGGAATGAAAAGAACAGCTGGGTTAGCTGAAAGAATATCTATGATGACAACTGCTCTGTGACCTGATTAGGCTGCTGCAGTTAGAAGGAGAGCTTGGCATGGTAAATGATTGAATCCGAAGAGATGAGCGAGTTCTTTCCCTTTAAGAGCTCTCACTAGGCTTACTATACGGAAGCAAGGCCCTGAGTAGTGTGGACCAGAAACATGTTCACTATCTCTGTGAGACAGCCACAGAGGACTACAGCTGAACGGATATTTTTCTGGAGGATATACAGATCTCAATTTTTGGTTGAGCCAGGAAGGGAGCCTGGAGACAGTTTTCTCTGTAGTTAGGAGAAAAGCTTGTATCATGTTGATTTACACATGTGCAAGTAGAATGCCATCTGTAAGGTTTACTGTGAGATTGAAAGTGCCTTCTTAGAAGCTGCTTGGCTTGAGAAAAATCTATATTCTTGTCCAGTAACATTTGGTGATCCCACACTATGAGATGAAATTTGCATAGTGTACAGAATGGTCAGAAGACACAAGAGCACATTCAGCAACCCAGAACTATATAAACCCTGCAGTCGTTGAATAATATATGTCCCATTAAGATACAGTCTTGCAGCTGGAGATTCTGAGACTGGCTGAATGCCAACAACATACAATTTGAAATGAAAATGGGTATTTCTGCTTGCATTTGTTGATCTTTGAGTATGCTCTGGTTAAGAAATGTCTTCCCCACACTTAGAAATGCCTGACAGTACTTAGTTGAAAGCTGAAAGTAAAGGATTTGGTTCTCTCTCTTCACAGCAATGCAACTGGTAGAAACTGCTGCTGACAATAATGCTGTACATTTGGTATCTCTTGACATTTGTGACAAGTGAAGCTGATCATCAGATGACTTTTGTGACCTTTGAGAAGGCTCTGAACGCTGCCTTCATCTAGGCCATGGCTTGAGGGATTTAGCTGGTGTATTTTGACTACTTAAGGGCTCATTCAAACAAGACTATATTAAAAATTTATCTTCACCCAGGTGCTTTGGGGTATCCATCTGCTGCAGAAAGTTGAAAGATATTTCAAGAGTGGAGCTTCAAGCCTCTTGATCAGGCAGAATTGAACCAGGATTTAGGCTCAACTGCACCTTAATGGACAGGAACCTCAGAAACTCTGGGACAGCAACTTGACCAATGACCAAGAATACGTGGCTTCAGTGTCACACCTTGAAAGAATGTTCAGTGAGACACAGCACTGCTGGAGGTTCTACACTGGGTAGAGAGGACTCATCCCCAGAGTGTCTGTGAAGTGTTACTCAATATGGAGAAAACAGAGGCAAATAAGAAGACTGAGATATGGCTGGTCAGAAAATTGAAACTCAGCTCATGTTTATGAGTGGATAATGAAGGAAGATATTCTTGGGCACCAGAGGAAAAGACCAAACAGAACAGCATTGAAAAAATAAAGATCAGACATCTAGATGAACAAAGAGGATGAAATGGATGGGAAACAGCTATGCAAGAGAAAACAAGGCTCCTTCAGAAATAGTCAAGTGTGAAACCCCCTCCCATGTATAATAAGAAAGTGACTCATCAAAGTGGAATGCAGCCAGGAGGTACCACAATAGCAGAAAATTTCCCCTTTTGATATACTAAAGGAACTCTTGAACAACAAATTCTATTTTTCAAAGAAATTAGAAATAATTGGTGAATAATGCTGGGTAAAACAGTAGGGGGTACAGGTCTGGGCATGGAGACAAAGGAAATGGGGCTCACATGTTGCAGAGGGCTTGGGTCATTCTGAACACATGATCATTATCTTGTTGGTTTCTTTGGAGCTCCTGGCAGGACACACAGTTTTGTTCCATGCAGTCATGAAAACAGTACATGTTCAGCTCTTCCAGAATTCAAAGTTTGGCCTGATGATTACAACAATCTAAGAGTGAGCAGCAAAACTGGTCTTAATTGTAAAGGAAGAAGACGTAGTACTGATCATGAATTTAGTGAAGACAAAGAAGAAAATAAATACTAGATAATCCCAAGCAACAAGGGAAGTGTACTACTGGAAGCTTTGATGAAGTTAAGAATTGCTGCAGTCCACAGCTCCTTGCACCCAAATTCCATGGGCAAGAGAGCTGAACTCCCAGAAGTGCAGACAATCCTGAGACCTCAGGAGAGACCGTCACTTCTACCCACTGTTCACATTCCTGGCCCAAGAAAAAACTGCATAATGCCTTTAGATAAAGGATTATAAGAGCAGTCAGCAGTAGGAACCTGCTGGTTTCTGCCTACACCCAGAACTGAGTTGAACTGGTCCCACGGCTCCCTGCATCCAAATCCTGTGAAGCAGGGGAGAGCTGGACATTCAGAAGTGTGGACACTCAAGAGAACTCAGCGGAGACAACTACTTTGTGCCCACATTCCTGACACAAGAAGGGATTGCCTAGTACATCTCTGCCCTCTGGACACAGGGACCTAGGTGCAGTCAGGGGCAGGAACCTTCAGATTTCTGCCTATGCCAAGAGTTGAAAGTCAGTCACCAGGAGTGCCTACACACCTGAAAGAAGAGGTAAGACCAACTCTTCTCTGTGTAACAACCTGCTTGGAGGCTGCACGTCACCAAATCCAGGAGCAGCACTCTATTACAAGATCTGAGTGAAATAAAAGAGGTCTACAAAGTGCTGACACACAGGCCTACAGGAGGGTCAAGCCACTCTCAGAGACAACAAGAGAAGCTAGCACCAGAGACAACCTGATGATGAGAGGCAAGCACACGAACATAAGCAACAGAAATCAAGACTACATGGTATCATCAGAGCCTAGCTCTCCCAACAAAGCAAATACTGGATATGCAATCACACTAGAAAAGAAAGATCTAGATTTAAAATCACATTTTATAATGATGACAGAAGACTTTCAGAAGGATATAAATAACTCCCTTAAAGAAATACAGAACAACACAAGTAAACAAGTATAAACCCTTAAAGAGGAAACACAAAAATACCTTAAAAAATTACAGGATAACACAACCAAACAGGTGGAGGTGAACAAAACTATCCAGGGTTTAAAAATGGAAATTGAAACAATAAAGAAAGCACAAAGGGAGACAACCCTGGAGATAGAAAACCTAGAGAAGAGATAAGGAGTCATAGATGGAAGCGTCACAAACAGAATACAAGAGATAGAAGAGAGAATCTCAGGGGCAGAAGATACCATAGAAAACATCGACACAACCATTGAAGATAATGGAAAATGGAAAAAGCTTCTACTCCAAAACATCCAGGAAATCCAGGACACAATGAGAAGATCAAACCTAACGATGATAGGTACAAGAGAGTGAAGACTCCCAAATTAAAGGGCCAGTAAATATCTTCAACAAAATTATAGAAGAAGCATTCCTTAACCTAAAGAAAGAGATGCCCATAAACATACAAGAAGCCTACAGAACTAAATATAGTTTGGACCAGAAAGGAAAATCCTCCAATAGCCAAACACAAAATGCACAAAACAAAGAAAGAATATTAAAAGCAATAAGGGAAAATGTTCGAGTAACATATGCAGACCTATCAGAATTACACTAAACTTCTCACTAGAGACTATGAAAGCCAGAAGATGCTGGGCAGAAGTTACATAGACCCTTTGAGAACACAAATGCCAGCCAAGGCTACTATATCCAGTAAAGTTCTCAATTAACATAAATGGAAAAACCAAGATATTCCATGAGAAAACCAAATTTACACAATATCTTTCTACAAATCCAGCCATAAAAAGGATAATAAATGGAAAAACCCACAACAAGGAGGTAAGGTATACCCTAGAAAAAGCAAGAAAGTAATCTCCTTGCAACAAAACCAAAAGAAGAGAGAGACACACAAACATAATTTCATCTCTAACAACAAAAATGACAGGAAGAATCATTCACTATTCCTTAATATCTTAATACCACTCGTGGGCTCAATTCCACTAACAAACTTGATATATAAAGAGGACTCAACATTTTTCTGCATAGAGGAAACACACCTCAGAGACAAAGACAGACATTACTTCAGAGTAAAGCCTATAAAACAACTTTCCAAGAAAATGGTCTGAAGAAACAAGCTGGAGTAGCCATCCTAATATTGAATAAAGTTGACTTTCAATCAAGAGTTAAAAAAAAAAGATAAAAAAGGACACTTGGTATTCGTCAAATGAAAAATCCACCAAGATGAAGTCTCAGTTCTAAATATCTATGCTCCAAATCAAAAGCACCTATGTCCATAAAAGAAACCTCACTAAAGCTCAAATCACACATTACACCTCACACAATAATAGGAGATTTCAACACCCCATTCTCATCAATGGACAGATTGTGGAAACAGAAATTAAACAGAGACATAGAAAAACTAACAGATGTTATGAACCAAATGAACTTAACAGATATTTGTAGAATATTGCATCCTAAAACAAAAGAATATACCTTCTTCTCAGCACCTTCTCCAAAATTGACCATATAATCAGTCACGAAACAGGCCTCAACAGATACAAGAAGATAGAAATAATTCCATGCATCCTATCAGATCACCAGGGACTAAGGCAGGCCTTCAATAACAGCAATAAGGAAAGAACGCCCACATATACAAGGAAACTGAACAATGCTCTACTCAATGATAACTTGGTCAAGGAAGAAAGAAAGAAAAAAATTGAAGACTTTTTAGAATTTAATGAAAATGTCTGGAAATCAGTCTGGAGGTTCCTCAGAAAATGGGACATTGCACTACCTGAGGACACAGCTATACCTCTCTTGGGCATATTCCCAAAAGATGCCCCAACATATAACAAAGACACATGCTCCACTATGTTCACAGCAGCCTTATTTATAATAGCCAGAAGCTGGAACGAACCCAGATGCCCTTCAACAGAGGAATGGATACAGAAAATGTGGTACATCTACACAATGGAATATTACTCAGCTATCAAAAACAATGACTTTATGAAATTCATAGGCAAATGGATGAAACTGGAAAATATCATCCTGAGTGAGGTGACCCAATCACAGAAAGACATACATGGTATGCACTCATTGATAAGTGGCTATTAGCCCAAATGCTTGAATTACCCTAGATGCACAGAACACATGAAACTCAAGAAGGATGACCAAAATGCAGATGCTTCACTCCTTCTTTAAAAGGGTATCAAGAATACCCTTAGGAGGGGATAGGGAGGCAAAAATTAGAACAGAGGCTGAAGGAACGCCCATTCAGAGCCTGCCTCACATGTGGCCCATACATATACAACCACCAAACTAGGTAAGATGGATGAAGCAAAGAGGTGCAGGATGACAGGAACCGGATGTAGATCTCTCCTGAGAGACACAGCCAGAATACAGCAAATACATAGGCGAATGCCAGCAACAAACCACTGAACTGAGAACGGGACCCTTGTTGAAGGAATCTTAGAAAGGACTAAAAGAGCTTGAAGGGGTCGAGACCCGATATGAACACAATGCCAACGAACAGAGCTTCCAGGCACAAAGCCACTCCCCAAAGACTATACATGGACTGACCCTGGGCTCCAACTGCATAGGTAGCAATGAATAGCCTAGTAAGGGCACCAGTGGAAGGGGAAGCCTTTTGTCCTGCCAAGACTGGACCTCCAGTGAAGGGGATTGTTGGGGAGAGGGCAGTAATGGGGGAAGATGGGGAGGGGAACACCCATATAGAAGGGGAAGGGGAGGTTAGGGGGATGTTGGCCTGGAAGCCGGGAAAGGGAATAAAAATTGAAATGTAAATAAGAAATACCCAATTTAATAAAGATGGAAAAAGTGAAAAAAAAAGAATTTAATGAATATGAAGGCACAACATACACAAATTTATGGGACACAATGAAAGCAGTGCTAAGAGGAAAAATAGCTCCGAGTGCCTCCAAAAGAAACAGGAGACAGCATACATCAGCAGCTTGACAGCACACCTGAAAGGTCTAGAACAAAAAAGAAGAAAATACATCTAAGAGGAATGGAAGGCAGGAAATAATCAAACTCATGGCTGAAATCAATCAAGTAGAAACAAAAAGGACTATACAAAAAATCAACAAAACCAGGAAATGGTTCGTTGAGAAAATCAGCAAGATAGATAAACCCTTAGCCAGACTAACCAGATGGCACAGAGAGTGTGTCCAAATTAACAAAATCAGAAATGAAAAGGAAGACATAACAACAGAATCTGAGGAAATTCAAAATATCATCAGATCCTACTATAAAAGCCTATATTCAACCAAACTTGAAAATCTGGAGGAAACAGACAATTTTCTAGACAAATACAAGGTAACAAAGTTAAATCTGGATCAGATAAACCATCTAAATAACCCCATAACTCCTAAAGAAATAGAAGCAGTTATTAAAAGTCTTGCTAACAAAAAGAGCCCAGGTCCAGATGGGTTTAGTGCAGAATTCTATCAGACCTTTGAAGAAGACCTCATTCCAATACTGTCAAAACTATTTCACAAAATAGAAACAGACAGAGCACTACCCAATTCCTTCTATGAAGCCATAAGTATGCTTAAAACTAAACCACACAAAGACCCAACAGAGAAAGAGTACTTTTGGCTAATTTCTCTTAAGAATATTGACACAAAAATACTCAATAAAATTCTCACAAACCGAATCCAAGAACATATCAATACGATCATCGATCGTGATCACGTAGCCTTCATCCCGGGGATGCAGAGAAGGTTCAATATATGCATATTCTTCAATATAGTCCAAGCAAACTCAAAGAAAAAAACATGATCATTTCATTAGATGCTAAGAAAGCATTTGACAAAATTCAACACCCCTTCATGATAAAAGTTTTGGAAACATCAGGAATTCAAGGACCATACCTAAACATAGTAAAAGTAATACACAGCAAACTAGTAGCCAACATTAAACTAAATGGAGAGAAACTTGAAGCAACCCACTAAAATTAGGGAATGAACAAGGTTGCCCACTCTCTCCCTATTTATTCAATATAGTATGAAAAGCCCTAGCCAGTGCAATCAGACAATGAATGGAGGTAAAGGGGATATAAATTGAAAAGGAAGATGTCAAAATATCACTATTTGCAGATGATATGATAGTTCACTTAAATGACCCCAAAAGTTCCACCAGAGGACTACTAAGTCTGATAAACAACTTCAGCAAAGTGGCTGCATATAAAATTAACTCAAAGAAATCAGTTCCCTTCCTCTACTCAAAGGATAAACAGGCTGAGAAAGAAATTAGAGAAATGACACCCTTTGCAATAGTCCCAAATAACATAAAATACCTCAGTGTGTATCTAACCAAGCAAGTGAAAGGTCTGCATGAGAAGAACATCAAGTTTCTGAAGAAAGAAATTGAAGAAGATCTTAGAAGATGGAAAGATCTCCCGTGCTGTGGATCGGCAGGATTAATATAGTAAAAAATGGCCATTTTACCAAAAGCACTCTACAGATTCAATGCAATTCCCTTCACAATTCCAACTCAATTCTTCATGGTGTTAGAAGGAACAATTTGCAGATTCATTTGGAATGACAAAAAAACCCAGGATATCGAAAACTATCCTCAACAATAAAAGAACTTCTAGGGTACTTATCATCCCTGACCTCAAGCAATAGTGATAAAAACTGTGTGGTATTGGTCCAGAGACTGGCAGGTAGATCATTGGGTTAGAATTGAAGACTCAGAAATGAACCCACACACCTAGGGTCACTTGATCTTTGGCAAAGGAGCTAAAACCATCCAATGTAAAAAAGATAGCATTTTCAACAAATGGTGCTGGTTCACCTGGAGTCCAGCATGTAGAAAAATCCAAATTGATCCATTCTTACTGTCCTGTACAAGGCTTAAGTCCAAGTGGATCAAGGACATCTACATCAAACCAGATACACTCAGACTAGAAGGAAAAGTGAGGAAGTGTCTCGATCACATGGGCAGTGGGGAAAATTTTCTGAACAAAACACCAATGGCTTATGCTCTAAGATCAAGAATCAACAAATGGGACCTCATAAAACTGCAAAGCTTCTGTAAGGCAAAGGATATGGTCATTAACATAAAATGGCAACCAACAGATTGGGAAAAGATCTTTACTAAACCTAAATCTGATAGAGGGCTAATATCTGGAATATACAAAGAACTCAAGAAGTTAGACTCCAGAGAGCCAAATAATCCTATCAAAAATGAGGTACAGAGCTAAACAAAACATACTCAGGTGAGGAATATCGAATGGCTGAGAAGTACTGAGAGAAATGCTCAACATCCTTAGATATCAGGGCAATGTAAATCAAAACAACCCTGAGATTCCCTCACACCAGTCAGAATGGCTAATATCAAAAACTCAGGAGACAACAGATGTGGAGAAAGAAGAACACTTTGTTGGTGGGATTGCAAACTGGTACAACCACTCTGGAGAGTGTTATCTTGACCTTTCCCATCTCGCACATACAAACAGACATTGAGACCCCACGTATTTCCTGCCTTGTCTCTACTTCAAATGCAGTCACCATGTGAAGTGTGTACAGAGTCTGGTGACAGAACCTCCACCTGTCACCAGCTCTGGAGATCTGTTTGGAGGTTCTCAGGAAATTGAACACTGTACTACCTGAGGACTCAGCTATACCACTCCTGGGCATATACCCAAATGATGCTCCAACATAAAACAAAGACACATGCTCTACTATGTTCATAGCAGCCTTATTTATAATAGCCAGAAGCTGGAAAGAACCCAGATGCCCTTCAACAGAGGAACGGATACAGAAAATGTGGTACATCTACACAATGGAGTACTACATGAAATTCATAGACAAATGGATGGAACTAGAAAATATCATCCTGTGTGAGGTAACCCAAATCATAGAAAAACACACATGGTATGTACTCACTGAAGAGTGGCTATTAGCCCAAATGTTCGAATTACCCATGATGCACGGACCACATGAAACTGAAGGATGACCAAAATGCGATGCTTCACTCTTCCTTTAAAAGGGGAACAAAATATCAAGAGGAGGAGATAGGGAGGCAAAGTTTGGAGCAGAGACTGAAGGAATGGCCATTCAGAGCCTGCCCCTCATGTGTCCCATATATACCCAGCCACCAAAACTAGGTAAGATTGATGAAGCTAAGAAGTACATGCTGACAGGAGCCAGATATAGATCTCTCCTGAGAGACACAGCCTGAGCATGTCAAATACAGAGGCGAATGCTAGCAGCAAACCATTGAACTGAGAACAGAATCACTGTTGGAGGAATTAGAGTAAGGTTTGAAAGAACTGAAGGGGCTTACAACCCCATAAGAACAACAATGCCAACCAACCAGAACTCCCAGGGACTAAACCACTACCCAAAGACTATTAATGTACTAACCCATGGCTCCAGGTACATATGTCGCAGAAGATGGCCTTGTTGGGCACCAATGGAAGGAGAAGCCCTTGGTTCTGCCAATGTTGAACCTCCCATTGTAGGGATATGTCAGGGGAACCGAATGGGGAAGGGTGGTTGAGGAGGGGAAACACCCTCATAGAAAAAGGGGAAGGGGATGGGATAGGGGACTTATGTCCAGGAAACTGAAAAGGGAATTAAAATTGAAATCTAAATAAAAAAAATCCAATAAAAAAGAAAGAATTGGTGTCAAATTCCATGAGTACATGAACTTATGGTTCAAATAGGCTATGTGACTTTGTTTTAAGAGAAGTTCTTGATGACAAAATAGAATTTGATAACTACAATGGATGGCTACCAAGGGGTAGTGGTATCTGGTATGGGAAGGTAAGGCCTGAGTAGCTGAGTGTGGATAGAGAAACCATGACATGGGACTGTATTTGAAGTGGAGACAAGGTGGGGAGTATGTGGGGTCTCAATGTCTGTTTGTATGCGGAGGGTGGGGGAGGTCAAGATAACACCAGTCACACTGATAAAGAGAGACAAGTCAAGTGTGTACAGAGTCTGGTGACAGGACCTCCACCTGTCACCAGCTTGGTTTTTTTCTAGGATAAAGAAATGGTGGCCAATCACATGTGTTTTGATTATTTACAATTCTAGAGCCATGCATTTTATTTCTCCACAGGTAGCTCTTAAAATCAAGCTTGAACATTAAGGTCTTTCCATTTTACTAGCTGACAGTCTTGCATTTTATCAACCTAGCTGGCCTAAATTGGTCAGCACACAAAGCAACTGAGTCCTGTGTGGCCATGGGAATAGAAAAGAAATGGCCTCCAAGATGATTAGACAGTCCCTCTGCTCCTGATTAGCTCCTCCCCATTTGCAGTGGGCGAGCTATGACTTATCTCCCTTAGTATTTCCAATCTGGTGGTAATTTCAAGAAGCATTTTCCATTCATAAAATGTAAATGTATTCAACATGTTCACTCACTAATGTAGTCTTCCCATTGATGTTTACACTGTCTCCAAATTCTTGCAAGTCTAAAGGAATCTGTTGAACATTTGTTTTAATTTCTTCTAAGCAACACTAATGAATTCCCTGAATATAATAGAACTTTATGGCATTTTAATTGACTGTTTGGAAGTAAACTTTGACTTTCCAAAGAGTCAGGATTTTCCTGGCTGATTCCCATAGGAGAAGGTAAGACAGGATATGCTTTTTTAAAGACTCTAGCTCTCTTGAAATTAAAATGAGGATCAGATTCCATTGTTGAGTCAACTATAGAGACCCCTTGTGGGAAGGATTTTAAGAAACACAGACTCTACTTCTTATCCTTTGAATGTGACATGACATGGTCTTTCTGGAGGCTTGGGGCCTAGCACTGATCATGGTTTATCATTCAGGTAGCAAATCAAAACTCACTGTTGTCGATGACACTCACCTGAGTACCACCATTTTGCAGAAGAGCAAACATAAAGCTCCTGGGGCAGAAATAGTTCTGGCCTTCTGAATTTCTCAGGTCTGCCATCTAACTGTACTGACTTTGGCAAACCTAGACTTTTCTGTGCATTTTTTCATGTGGGACTTTAGTAAGTCCTACATGTCTCCTCTGATCCATCACTAAGAGGAAATACTGAACTAGAATGAAAATTGCTCCATTAAAAATGCAGACGCTGAGCCTATGCTCACAATGGGAGAGCCAGGATTTGACCTGAGAGACAAAAGTGGAGGGTACAGATACCTCAGCTAGTGTCTGGACTTGGGAGTTCAGCCTTCAAACTAGAGTGTCATTGCTCGGTCATTGCTCTTCTCAATGAGTGGATGGGAAGGAACACAAAAGAGGGAATTAACCCAGTGTACTCTCTTCTTTGCTGAAGTCCTTGTCACAACATTATGCTCTCCAACTCTGGTTCTCTCTATTTCTCCAGAAACTTCTGCTGCACTTCATTACCACTGATATCACATGTCCCATATCCATACCCCCAGACCCTTCCCAGACTTCCAGGCTCAGGCACCAGAAAGGGTAAACCCCGTCAATAAGGCCAAAGAGTATATTCTTAGACCACACTGAGGAAAGGCTTCCCAGTTTAGTAAGTACACACACCTCCACTTGGCCAAAGACAGGATGAAGCTTATGTGGCCCAAAAGGGTCATCTCTAGCTGGAAGGATGGTCTCCAGCATGGCTATTCTGAGGTGGTGGAACTTTAAGGAGATGCAACCTAATACATGGTTATTAGGTCATGGGAGCACAGCCCTTGGTACGAATTAATGCTGGCTTGTGGGAGTGGTTCTACTGGAGTGGTTGGTATGAAGCAAGACACTCTCTTGTAATGGTCTTGCTGCTGCCTTTATTTTATTTATTTTATTTTATTTTTCCACCATATTATGATGGCTCTAAAGAGCCTTGATAAGGTATGGGCTTTGGACCTCTAGCCATCAGCATTATGAGCCACATGCTTCATGACCTCATTGTTTCATGCATGTACAATTTTAGGAATTTTGCCATAGCAACAGAAAATGTATATGATTCCTGAAGAACCAATATTCTTCCTCATTTTTTACCTTCAGAATTTTACCACTTCTCCCAAAGAAGTTTACACACACACAGACACACACACACACACACACACACAAAGAAGTAGGCATGAATTCAAGACACAATAGGGATACATGGGATGAGTGAGAACAGTAGAAAAGATGTAAGTACAATAATTTTGCACAGTATACTTTATAATATAAAAAATTGGGACCAATGAGATGGTTCAGTGGGTAAACTTATTTGGCACAATGCTTGATGACCTGAGTTCCACTTCCGTATGTTGGAAAGAGGGAACTGACTCCCAGCATCTGCAAGTTGTTCTCTGACCTCTACATGCATGCGGTGGCTCAGGCGCCCCTGTCTATACCCCATGCACACATAAATAGATGTCATAAAAGTTTCTAATGAGAAACAAATGTATGAATTTTATCCTCCATCTTGGCTCTTCATGTAATGTGGTTTAGTGATGAACAGTGATGATTAAGTGTTCTGATACACAAGGGACTTTGACTTACCTGGTGCAGGGACTGCAACTGACGGAGAACTCTCAGTGCCATTAGCTGGCCTCAGTTTTGACACTCATTTAAGAAGTCAAAAGCTCACCTCTCTCTCCTTTGTGATTCTGGCTGAGAAAATCCCAGACATCCAGCTCCCTCAGTCCCCATAGTGAGTCTGGGGTTTGCTGACAGTGAAGGTGTCGGGCACACGTATACAATGAGAGAGTAGCATAAATGCCATTGCAAGCACTTGGTGCCACAGCATTTTTACTGCCTATGTCTGAGGCTGTATAACCCGGGGACAAAAGAACCGAAGACAAATTCTTACCTGCAGTCTGTAATTGAAATTTTTCCTAGAGATGCTATGGTTAATTGAAGACTGGTGTGTAGCTGTTTTGTGACTGATTGTGACAAAAAAATAATTAATTGAAGTGGTGTCACGAGAACCTGAATTTTCAGTGTGGGATAAAGTTGAAACAGATGTGAGATTGATGAGGTTAGGTGAAAAAACCCTGCAATTTATAAATGTATATTATCTATCTCCATCTACAAGAAGGCTTAGAAACAATGGACAGTTCAGTAGCAATGAAAACCCGTAACACCCAAATTGTAGTCATTATATATCATTCATCACAAAGGAGCCAAGGCTTCTTGGGGAAATGGCTGATTATAGGTCTGTGGCTGGAAATGTACAATTTGAGCTGGGAACATTTTGTCTCAATAGACAGTAAGGAAGCCATCACAGAATAATAAGACCATGTCTGGAAGACTCAAGAGGCAACATTCATGGGACCTCTCTGACTGAAATAGGACAGTTCAAATATTGATAAGCTTCATTATCATCATGAATGGACCCCAAATGTATTCAGAAGCATAATTTCATAATAAAAATAGTATTAGAGAAAATAATTGCCATTGGTTGTGAATACAATTTGAAAATTGGTAAGAGTCAAGCAGTTGAACCTTCTTTCCTGTACCACCTCTAGCGTATAAGAGACAGAGTATATGATAGTTGCATCACAGTTGAATTTGGTATGAGAAATTCTAGAAGCTTTTGTAAAAGTTTTACGGCTAAATGATCAAGAAAAGAAATTTTTCTCAAAGATAATTTCCTTGATGAGCTGGAGGATCAGGAAGTTTGCTGTGAGATTGTGTCTATTAGTAACATAAGAACTTATATTCATCGTCTCACCAACATGACCATCCAAGCATGAGTTGAACAAGGTTGATATCAACAAATATGGCAAACTGGCTGAGGAAAATCCCATAACTCCTCTACCATATACCAAGGACTACAGGTAAACTGTTGGGAGTAGGAAAGGTGGTACTCTCCAGGGAAGCTCACACCAATTGGTTGTTCAGTGCTAAAAAATCAGTCCCGAAAATGTACATATAAGTAACAATATATGGACTGAACAGGTTACAGTTAGAAATGTATATGTATATACAAATACATATATACATATAATATTAACAGAAAGGTCATGAATTTGAAGGTGAATGCAATGGATATTGGGGGTTAGAGGGAAGAAAGGGAAGGGAGAAATGTAATCAAATAATGTATCAAAAATAAACAAAAAGAAATGAGATGGGTATGATAACATTTTGCAACATTCTAATGCCACATAACACTGGCAAGAACCCATTTCAAGGGCAATGTGACTCTACATTCTATCTAAGTAGAGAACTTATTACTGCTTCTAAAGGAGGTACATCTGTTTTTTGTTTTCTTAAGCGTCTAGGTGTATCTAGCAATTAGTTTGTTTTCTGTGCTAAACCATGCGATCAACACCAACTTGGCAAAGAAAGAATTGTTTGGCTTATAGATTATAGTTTGCCATCAAGGGAGGCCAAAGCAAGAATTCAAATAGAAACGCGAATTCAGGAAATGATGCAGAGACCAGGAAGGAATGCTACGTACTCTCTTACTCCCTATGGCTTGCTCAGCTTGCTTTCTCATATAACACAGGACCACCTGTCCAGGGATGGCGATGTCACTACTCACAGTGATCTGGACACTCTTACATCAATTGTCAGTCAACCAAATACCCTAATGGATGTGCTCAGAGATCATCACGATGGAGGAAATTCTCAATTTATATTCCTTGTTTCCAAATGATTTTAATTTTCATCTAGTTGGCAACAACAAACCGCCACATATAAAGGTGGATGGTTTTTGAAACAGACTGCAAAGAAATAACTCAACTAAACCCACCCTTTTGGAAACTGTAGAACAAATTTCTAGGTTTGTCTTACAAATGAATTGAAAGAACGTGTAAGTGAGTCTTTGCTGGCCATTTTGGAACACTTGAGAAAAGTGAACATGAGTTACATGTAAATATCCATATTATACTATCTAAGAGTGACCACAAAAGTGGAGCTAAATTGCTATGTGTTAGGAGATAGGTATTGAAGTGTTTTGAGGTGAATGATTATGGTTTGTATTATTATATTTTCAGTGATCCAGAAACTATGTAGAGGTATAAACTCAAATTTTTTGACTAAAAATCGGGAAAATATCATTATATTTTAGAGACACAGAATAAAACATGATGAAATAAAGTAGTAAGACTACTTGAAAAATAGTCTTTGTGGTTGAAAAAAAGATGAGCCATGGACTAACCATGGACTAACCATGGACTAACCATGGACTAACCAGAACTGTATTTACACAATTCTGGAGTTTCCAGTACTTCTTTAACATATTCTTAGGTATAGAATTTTCCCAGTTAAATTACTGAAATGATGAATGCTCTGTGAATGCCTGTCAACATTATATACATACATCATGCACAGTATACAGTTGTGTTTATCATTTATACAAAAAACATAAGAATATGTGCATACATGTATAATCACACAAACACAAGCATAGGTTTAAATGACTTTGTCGTTTGAGGGGATAGCATCAAGAGGACCTAGAAATAATTGCCAGACAACATGCCTGGCTGAATGCTAGGTGTGAGAGCTGGCCTCTAAGAGACTGTACCTATCATCACAGTAGCGTTCCTTTAGACAGTGTGTGCTCTTGTATAACCTGCTATCAAGTACTTCTTTAGAGATGTCCATCGAGATTCTTTCCCCCTTCACTCATATTTAAAAACATAGCTCCTCATGAATGGGAAGTTACATGATTTGACTGTCTGCAGAAACATTTAACAGGTGACACAAAAAGCCACATTTATGACCATTCATTAAACCTTGATGGCTCCTGAAAGTAAAGAGTAGCCAGAGACACAGGCCAGGCCAAGGACAGTGTGAATCCAAATGCTTGTTCCTAGACTTCTTATTTCCTTGGAATTTGGTTCACCTAGCTTTCTGGTGTCTCATAATATAGCCAGTAAAATGATACTATTAGTGAGTGAGTCCTAGTGTCCTGACATTAGGTGCTACTAAACACTAGAGTCTTGTGGGAACTCTTAGGCTGACTTTTCTAAAACGTTTGCTCCTTTAGATAGTTTTAGAGTGTGATAAAAGGAAGTGACTACTTGTTTCTGTTCACAACCTCACAATCTGAGGTGGGATATAAGGGTCAAACTATGGATAGAATTAAACTCTGTTAATTAAGAAAAAAAAATTGGTGAGCTCTTCACCACTGAGAGCTGAGGGCAGTATACAGGGAGAGAGTCAAGGGTGAGCAGCCCTGCTTCCCTGGTTTAGGATATTGTATCTTAGTCAGAGGACTTTACAAAACAGAACTTTGTTGCTCTAAGTGCTTGCTGGTGATCACTAACCTCACTTTAAAGCAAAACTGTAAAATACTGGGTAGATCAGAATGTTTCGAGCACTAGCTGGTATCAGTAATTCCAGACCTGAGCAACTCTAGTGTGAAGGTGGAGAGCTTGTTGATTCCAGAGCCTGGACTAGCCTGAACAGAGCAAGCCACAAGAATGGTAACAGATCTCCCAAGAAACACCATCTCAGGTGTTTGTGATTGAAGTGGGGTCAAGAGCAAGAGGTCCCCAATTCTCAGTCTTTTAAAGACATTATCATTAGTTATTTGAGAACTTCATACATTGAGCATTAAACATATTTGACCCTTCCTCAACTTTTTCCTGATCCACTGTCTTCTTTACCTGCTCAACTTTCATTGTGTCCATTTCTTTTCCACTCACCAAGTCTAATTTGTCCTTTCCCTATATTCACAGATATGTGTGGCTTTCTATTACGATGTAGTCAACTGACCAGAGGCAAGATTTAAAGAAAACCTATTCTCCTTGTTGCAGCAGCTGTTAATCACCAATAGCTCCTTAAATGTGGGGCTTCAGTACTCTTCTGACATTAACTCATTTACTCACCACGTTCTATAAGTGTGACCATTTTAAAGCATTATTTTAAATTTTGTGTTCTAAGTGATTCAAATACACCAAAGGAGACAGAAACATGAGTCCATGGAATCAATCACCAAATTTCAATATTTATAGATATATTTGCCAGTCCTGGTCAATTGGCATCCCTCCCCTGTATTTCTCCTGATGTTGTAATATAATACCCAATCTATTTACTTTGAGAGTATAGCAGAAGGTATTTGTAATTAATAAGAGTATTTTCTATAAGATCTTTATAGCACCTATGGTTTTCAACTTTATTTTACATGGAACATATAATACCCAGCATGGATTCACATTTTCCACACTTTCCTGCAGTTTGCTTTTTTTAAATCTATGATCCAAAGGACATATTGCACCCGTGCAATTCTGTTTCTCACAGCTCTAGCTCGCTCTTAGCTCTTGCTGAGTCAGAAAGCTGTCATTTTCTGTTGAGTGTCTCATACATACCAAACTGCAGGCTTTCTTAACCGGCTATGGCTTTGTGGATTAGATTCAATTTACATTTTAAAAGTTTTAAAACATTTTTATTAGAATTATTAGTTGCTTATAGTAATGGGTATTATTATAAGACTTTAAAATAAACTTTCTCACGATAAAATCTTTTGAATAAATTAAAACATCACAGACCAAAATTAACCAGACCCAAAGTTTATGCAGTTTAGTGAACTTATACAGTTAGAACTGGCATTTGAAATGGAAGCCGTGAAATTTCACACGAATTTTTACACTTTCATTATTGAATATGCTTTATGTTCATATCCACCACCTCCAAAACCAACCAACCCCCAAAACACCCAGAAATAGTAGAAAAACAATTAGCTATGTATCTTCATGCACATCCTCAATCGTATCCTCATGTGCACCCTCATGTGTGTGCTCGTGCACATCCTCAATCGTATCCTCATGTGCACCCTCATGTGTGTGCTCATGTACATCGTCATGTGCACCCTCATGTGCATCTTCATGGACATCATATTGTTTTTGGAGACTGAAAAATTAACCAGTTAAAAAGAAAGCAGAGGGGTTGGGGATTTAGCTCAGTGGTAGAGCGATTGCCTAGCAAGCGCAAGGCCCTGGGTTCGGTCCTCAGCTCCTGGGAAAAAAAAAAAAAAAGAAAGTGGAAAGAGAGATGGGGTCATGAAGAAGCAAGTTGGTGTGCAACAGCGGCCGCTGTCTGACTCTTTGGGTCTAACAATTTAACCTCCTCACCAATAGCGTTTTCACATCCATCAGCATACACTGTTGGAATCCACTGCTTCACTAAATGGTCCATTGCATTGATCTTCCTAATTCCTCCTTTGGGTTTGAAGGTAGAAATTGCAGTTCTATGTAAAGGTGACCTCCCCCCTTATCATCTCCACTCTGTATGCACTTGCATATTTAAGGCACAATAAATTTTATGATAATTTACGTCCCTAATTTTCTATTATGTTGATTTTTATAACAATTGTGTAAAATCATTGAAGAGCTGAATAAGAATTTACAGATACATATATGAAGAGGTTTGGTGTGTTGTAATTTATCTTGAACATTATTAATTTTATGGTCAATTCATTGCATCTTGGGCTACTGCAAGTTTTTCAGCAAGTGGCTATTGTTATTTTATATTTTCAAATTTATAATTTTCAAAACTGCTAATGCACCCTGAAATTTTCTTACATGACCCTGCGATCTTATATCTTACTTTTGTTTTCCTGGAACGATGAGTACTATTTGTAAGTAATCAATGGGATAAATAAATATATAAAATAGAGATGAGTACAGAAAAGCATGAGCCAGGATGTATGAATTTTACCACTCACATGGCCTCATTTGTTAGTGGGGAATTCCAGAAATGGACAACCTAATCAACAATGGCAGAACAAGAAGCCAAGAACCACATCAAATAAATGACTCCTCAAGTCAGTCATGGAGGAAAGGGAGAGGGGAAGGCACAGAAATCTACAAAGGACACCAAGAAACTTTTTAGGGTGATGAAAATATTTCATATCTAGTAATGGTTATGCAGGGGTAGTTGTCATCCAGCCCCATGAAGTAGTAGCATTAAAATGAAGGCATGTACTTGCTTGCAAATTGCTGCCTAGCTGAAGTCTGTTTCATAAGGAAAATTAAGGCTGTGCTCTATTTCTATTCTATGATGTCTTCTTTGAACAGTCCTAGGAGAAACATGCAGAATGTCCCTCATGGTTGTTTATTGGAAGGGCATAAGGCAGAGGCATTTGTACATGGATATTGTCTCTATGGCCCCACTGATGTTGACTTTCCATACTTTTGGGCTGTCTCTGCCTGCTTTTACTACTAATGTAATCAAGTTTTGATTTAGCACTGAGTCTTTGCACACGTCTATCAAACAAATGGGTGGAGCATGTGATAGTAATGTTAACATCAGCAACAAAGTCTACAGATGCTGTAGTCACTTCTGTTCCCTGCTCTCCCTGGAGATGGCATAATGCAGAATTGTCAAATGAAGTTCCTGTTCTCAATCTCATGTGTCAGATTTCTATTTTTGCTTGTCTTTTTTATATGATTTGGATGAAGTACCTGCATTTTTAAGAGTGCTATCAAGTAAAATAATTACTTCAACATGTATTATTGATAGCTAATAAAAAATTAAGTTTGTGTTCTTGAGAAATAATATCTGAATTATGAATATTTTAAAAGTATATTTTTCATTATCTAGGTAAAATAATCAAATAATCAGTTAATTTGAGCTAATGAATATTCTTAGTGTTGATTTTTATAATTCTATATCCTGATTATTTTGAATACTGAATTGAAAAGTGTGAGCCCAGATACTCTCCTCAAAGATACTCTTCCATTTCTGTAGGACATGCACGTTTATATGCAACATGGCCGTTATATAACATGAGACTTCTATTTTTAGTTTTAGAAATATTTTGAAATAATATATGTGTGTATGTATACGTGTATGTGTGTACGTACGTATGTACGTATGTATGTATGTATGTATGTATGTATGTATGTATGTATGTATGGGAGCATGAACACATTAAAAAATGCACAAGCTAGAGACATCGGATTCTCTGGAGTTGAAGTTATAGGCAGCTGAAAGCTGCCTGACCTGGATATTGAAAACTGAGCTATGGAAGAACAATAAGTGTTCACTCTTAGCAACTGTGTCATCTCTCAGGCACTACTTTTAGTTTTTCTATACTCTCCATACAAATTTATAGTCCTACCAACATTGGCTGGTAGTTCACTTTTTAGAAATCGTTATTGTTTGTTAGTCTTTAGAGTTTTAAAAAAGGCATAACAGACATAAGGCTATACTTTATTGGTTTTAATCGGTATTTCCTTAATGATCTGTGATGCTGAACAGTTGTTGAAATCAATACACACATGAATGAATCAAGAAAATACAGTGCGACTGGAAAGTGGAGCCCTCTCCTTATTGGAATTTTGTGTCAGAGTAATGCTACTTCCATGAAATGAGTTTCCTGTGCCCTTTTCCTTCCTCTTCTCTGTAGTTTATTTATCACTCTTTCAAGCTCACTGTTGGTTGTGCATTTTTTTATGTTTCTATATTTTTGACTTAATTTTAGAAGGCTTTCCATGTCTAAGAATTTATTCCTTTCTTCTAGATTTTCTAATTTTTGCAGTATAACATTTCAAAATACCATCTGATGGTTTTCCACAATTTTAACATAAACAGCCATAGCTTCGAAGTTTTGTCTTATGAGAGAAAGTTCTAGTAAGTTGAATTTTCATTGTTATTGGATCATAGGGATTTAAAAAGTCTTCCTCCCTGATTTCTTTAGGTGCTTTCTGGCCATTTAAGAGTATATAATTTAATCTCCAAAATTTGTATAGTTTCTTTAATTTTTGTTATTTGTTTCTGTTTTTTATTCTACAGTCTTCATACTTCAAGACCTCCTGAGTACTGTCAGTTATGGTTTGAATTAGCATCACACCCATATGCTCATATGTCTGAATGCTTAGTCACCACAGAGTGCTACTTTTTGAGAAGGATTAGGAAATGTGGCCTTGTTGAAGTAGGTGTGGCCTTGTTGAAGTAGGTGTGGCCTTATTGAAGTAGGTTTGGCCTTCTTGGAGAAGGTGTGTCACTGGAGGTGGCCTTTGAGGCTTCAAAATCCTACATCAAGCTCAGTCTCACTCTCTGTACCTGATCAGATGCAAATCCCTTGGCTCCTCCTCCAAAGCTCTGCCTGTCTGTCTGCCCCCACAGTCCCTGACAAAATGATGATTAAACCTCCAAAATTGTAGCCAAGTCCCAACAAAAATGCCATCCTTCATAAGTTGACTTTGGAGATCATGTCTTCTCAGTGGAAGAAAACTAAACAGCCAACCTCTCGGAAAGATGCAGTTATGAATATCGAATACAATTCTGGAACTTGAGAATTCTTGGATGCTGCAGCAATGTCTAGCAGACAGGGCCCCAGAGTTTAATTCACCTGCCTGTCTAATTTTCAAAGACATCAAATGCGTGCTTAGTCTCAGTTAGGAGGTTTGCTCTTAGCCGCTGTGGAGTGGGCTATCATTTCCTGTGCATCCCAGCCTGAGTTGAGCTTCCTTCTAGGTTCTCCGCTATGGAACTATGGCGTACTCCCTGATCTTGGAGTGCGTTGTTTCAGGCACCCAGAACATTTTAAAATGGAAGCTTATCTATCTGCTGCCATCTGAGTTGTGTAGAAAGGCGTGATCTGATTTGTTCTACAATAGACTCACCTAAGGGTACATTGCTGTTTTTCCACATAACTTTGAGGTTTCTGAGCGTTGAGAGGCATCCTTTCTGTGCAGCCATTCGAATGGCATACCCTGAGGCCATTAGTTCCCCTACCCCACCCCCATCAGCTTATCTTTCAGAAACCCCATGCGCCTCCCCCTTCCTCACAAAGAAGCTGTTTACTTCGTAGTAGTGTGTTGTCCATCTCTGTGGACTCCTGAAAATGCTTTTATCTTTGGAATAGCATTATCTCAACTTTCTCTCTCTCTCTCTCTCTCTCTCTCTCTCTCTCTCTCTCTCTCTCTCTGTCTGTCTGTCTCTGTCTCTGTCTGTCTCTGTCTCTGTCTCTGTCTCTGTCTCTGTCTCTGTCTCTCTCTCTCTCTCTCTCTTTCTTTCTCTCTCTCTCTCCCTTTTAGGTTAGTTTTGTGACTTCCTTTCCTGGTGATTGCCCCGTAGTGTCCAGGATTTCCCCATTCTGCTATTCTGCCTGTGGGGGGATCGTCCACTGAATGCCGTCCACTGTTAACAGTTCCTTAGCTCTTTAGCCTCAGAAGCTTGAGTGGGGCATCCTCTTTATGCTGCCATTTTAATGGCATGTACTATCTATAACACAGCACCAAACCTACATTTAGCATCTTGATTTCTCTACTGCTCATTTGCATTTATCTTCCACATGTCAGTGATCTTGAATGTTTTCAGGCTTGGACATTACTGGTCATGCCACTTAACCATTTATCATAGGCCTGGAATAGAATACGATCACTTCCATCCCATATCAGGTCAACTCCACCTTTCATAGTGTCACCTCTACCCCCATGGGGTCATAGAAATGCTTACATTCTTTGTGATCAGTATGCTCAAAATGATAGGATTCGATCAAGTCTCTCAGGCTGATTCCCAATATTCAACTGGGTTCCAATCTAATTCAGGTTTCACAAGCATCCTTCTTATGCTATGCTTGTCTATGTGTGGAGTAAGATAGATATATTTTGACTAAAGTACACACACAGGGCAGCTATCCCGTCCTTCCCAACATACTCACTGGTAAGCATTCCACAGTCTATTTTTAGGTCATGTGTGATTGCCTTATGGCAGTGGAAATGAGTTTTAAACAATTTACTTTAAGCAAATCAATTCTATGACATATCTAGTACCTGATTCCTGAGGTGATGAGGACTCAGTACGAGGACTGGATGGATTGGGGAATTGACACATTAGGACAGGGACTGGAAGTTACACTATGCTGTTGCTTAAAGGGGAGATTGCCTATAGGCCTGTATGCCTGAAGAGGACACAACCAGGCAATGAGGCTGTGCACCTCTGTGTATGTAGGCCTGCTATGCCAGAGAATAGTAGGGCCTGGCCCTGAGGCTGTCCATCCCTGGACTGGGAGGAATCCCTGTATTGGCATCAATAGTCAAGATATCTTTTCATCCTAAACATAGCAATTTGGGCTCCACATAATACTAAATTCCAGTGCCTAGCATCCCTTCCTCCTGCTGATCGTAGTGTCTGGGACTCAGGGATCTTAGTGTGACTTTTATTGCTTGCATCTCAGCATCTTTAAGATCCAAGTCAGGGTGGAACTGGCATGAATTGGATCATTATGTATTTGACCAGATATTGTATCTTTATCACTCAAGTTTTCACAAAGCAAAATAGCTTATACTGAACATCAGGGAACTGTTTTTGGGTCTCATGAGAATGGCATTTGGAGAATACCTTTGGAGGTAGGGTTTGTGGCTTTTGTCTCTGCCTTAGATTTCCTTTAAACTCTTCATAGGCTCCTAGAACATTTGTACTGGTAGTCAATTCATTAGAAGAAATATCTTAACAGAGAAATTTATAACTGTTATGGAGGTGGGAAAAGAGGTACGAACAAATGGCTCTTGGTGGCCCTATGGGGTAGAGGTAGGGAAGCCCACAAAGGCCTTCTCTGCAAATGACCTGCATAAGCATGACAGCTTAGCATTAGTCAGCTGATGCCCTGGCCTCTGGTTCCAGAACATCCTTGAGCAATGGTCCAGGAGGCTTCACCAGGCTGTAAGGACGCCATCTCTGCCTCTCTACAGTTAATCCCTACAGAACTGCTGCTGGGTACCAGCTCGTCATAGCAGAGATGGCTGTACCTTTGCAGATCAAAGCAGAAAAACCCTAACCCAAACAGGTAAATTGAATAAAGAGGAAGCCAAGGGCTGTGTACTTTGAACAATAATAAGACCTTTGAATATCCCTCATGTTACATGTATGTTTCTGAGATCTGAGTTGACAGATGCAATATATGCCACACAATATGGAAGACAAAACAGCAGTATACATGCATAGTAAAAGTTATTCTATCT
The DNA here is from genome assembly GCF_011064425.1 of Rattus rattus. Taxonomy (NCBI): domain Eukaryota; kingdom Metazoa; phylum Chordata; class Mammalia; order Rodentia; family Muridae; genus Rattus; species Rattus rattus. Next base: position 22,139,983 of record NC_046161.1, on the reverse strand, counting down.
CTGCATACTCTCATCATTAGATTTTATCAAAGCAACACTAAAATGAGCTTTGGGAAGGTGTGTATTGTTAAGGCACTCCATCTCTTGCCATGCCTGGTGTTGAGGGCAGGACAACTGACTTCCGCTTACAATTCTTGCCTTATATACACCAGTATATACTTGTTACTTCAGAATCAGGTAGAGTTTGTTCACATGGAGGCTGCATAGGACACAGGTTAGGATAAAGGACCTTAGCTTCTGGAGAAGAACTGTCAATGATGTAAATCTTCTGTGTGTGTGTGTGTGTGTGTGTGTGTGTGTGTGTGTGTGTGTGTGTGTGTGGTGTGTGTGAATGTGAAGGACAGAGGTTAGATATTTTCTTCAGTTCTCTTTATCTTTCTTTTTCTTTTTTGAGACAGGGTCTTTCATCGAAACTGGAGCTTAGCAATTTGCTTAAGCCGCACAAACAATTAACTTCCTCAGTCCTCTTGTGTGTGCTCTCCCTAGTGCTAGGATGATAGACCCGTGTCTCAGATCCTCACACTTATGTGGCAATTACCTTACCCACTATTCATTCTCTCCAGCTCCCCATGTCTGCCTGTGGAAAACTGCAGCAACCTCAGAGGGCCATATGTATTACTGGTAGCCCTTGTTGGGTGGAGGCAATGATGGTTGGCCTGTTTGTTTTTGTAGAGACAGCACATTAGAGAAGCACCTCTGACCTGTGCAGCTGTCCCATCTCCTCTTCCTGCCCTGCCTGGTTTCTTGCTTGATCTTGTGAGTATTGCTTATCATCCTTCACAGCTGCCTCTTGTCTTTTGACATTAACCTCCTTTCCAGTGTCTGAGCTTAATTTAGAGAATTATTATCCTCCGAATAGAGTGTGAAAGGCACAGCCTATTTGTCTGAATATTGTTATCTTTTTTCCTGACGGTCTATATAAGCACCTAACAGCTGTGCCTTAGCAGATCTGGCCTGCTTTTTATGAGGTGACCTTAGGGCTCCTAATTTGACAGCCACATCTCTGAGTCCCTGGGTAAAGCAGAAGAGCACAGGCAGAAGGAGCATGGGGCCATGGTCATTGGCAATAAATCCTACATGAAACTGCAAGGTAGTATGCAGTGACCTCCAAGGTGTTTCATTCACACAAATACTCTCTCGATACCATCTCTCTTGGTGCTGTTATCATAGCATCCTGTCTCAAAGATGTAACAATGTGTAAAACTCTTTTCCTTTTACCTAATGTTGCCATTTGAATGGGAAATACAACACCTTTCATAGGCTCATATGTTTGAACAATTGTGGGTGACACTGCTTAGGAAAATTGTAGACCATTTTGGTGATAGATAGATCCTTATTGTCACAAGTGGGCCAGGCTTTGAGTCTCTTTAACCTACCCCCAATTCCTCTTTTCTCTTTCCTTCCTGACTACATTTCCCATACCTTCTTGCCCTGCTGAAATAGAATGTATTTACCACCACCCCCAACTCTAAACTAAAACAAACCTTTCCTTCAGTTGCTGCTTGTCGGGTGTTTTGTCACAGCAACAAGAAAGGTAACTACTGCAACAAGAAAAGTAACTACCACACCTACCGCTCCTTCTTGTGAGTTTTATAAAGCAGAACTTGTTAGACTGAGAGTCACATAATTGTAGGTGTGGAGGTCACAAAAATATTGGCAGCAGTGAAAGTTTCAGAGAGTGCGATGGCAAAGAGAGAAGGGGGTGTTCAAAATCAAACGTAATGAGTCTGAGGTGTTTCTGTCAGGGTTTGTCAGGCAAGGCCACAAATGTTTCCTGAAATGCCTCAGTTCAGATTTAAGAGTGTCGTGTGTTTTGTTTGTTCTTATAAAACCACAGTGGCTTAATGATGGGAACCAAAGACTTTTACTATGTTCTCCCATCATTTCTCAGCACGTATCAAGATAAGGCTCCATTGGATTGGGTTAGAACACCTCATTGAAAGTTGTCTTATTGAGTTGCTGACTAACATTAAAACTGTTAGGTAGAGTTGCTGACTTAAGCCTCATTAAAAATGTTAGGTAAATTTTGGTTTAAGATTAGGACAAAATTACTTTTGCCATTTCATACTACTGATTTATGCAAAGCAGCATTCTCAGCTGTGATTATTATAAAATAAATAAAATTCAGTCAACTGCAAATTAATCAATGATACTGTATGTTCCGTAGCATCAACTATTCAGCCTAGACATAATTCTTTATATAAAAATAAGCAAGAACATCCTACCAATTCATATGCAAATTTGCCTTAATACTTAATAGACAGTAAAATTATCTTATAACAAATATACATAGCATGTATAGACTTATGTACCAGAACAATGTCAACATCTCTTGGACAAAGTGGGGTCATGAGGGAAAAGTCTTGCAGAAGACAGTTCTAAAGAAGTACAAGAAAAAATGACTGACAGCTGTATTTACTTGTCTCAATTCAGAGTAAAGGGTGGGATGCATTTTGAAACTCTAAGGTTTGATATTGCTACTTGACACCATACTCACCACTTTTAGACTTCTTATTTAGAGTATCATTTCCTTTCTTTATAAATGAGGCCTGAGACCTCACTCTCCGGAGTCCTTGTGATCTTTGTCCAAAGGATTCAGTTGAGACACACAGAGATAGTGTAGAAGATAGAGGGTAGCATAAAGTAAGCATACTTCCAAGGGGATAAGAATGGACAACAGTTAAAATGACCAGTGGCAATCTATGTTTTAGGCCAGCTTTATACTATTTCTAGGGTCTCTTAGAAATTGTATCAGGTAAACTTTCCCAAGGTAAATTATTTTCTATCCAGGTAATTGATGGGATATATGGAGTAAATTTTTAGGGGAGTACAATGGCGTGGCCTTGTTCAAAATTAGAAGGCTTCCTCTAGGATTCAGGTTGTGGTAACTGTGGGACAATCAGGACATTATTTCTTCCCAGGGCCAGAGATAACACAGGTCCTGTCCTCTGCCCAATCGTTAAAGTCCCACAAATATAGTCTTGATTGTGTGGGAAGGGGTCTTGCCCTAACATCTTTGTTTTTTTTTTCTAATACTTGTCCATCTATGATTCCAGTCTCAGAATCTGAGAATTATAAGATAGTTTAGGGATCATTAAGAGTAAAACAAACATTGGTTGCACATTGGAAATACTCCTAACTCCAGAGCTCAACAGAACAAAATGGAAAGACAAGTGCCTGGTTAGAAATGGTGCCGCCAGATCCTAGACTCAGGAGACTTGCTACAGTAGCCTGGAGGACAGTTACAGACCCTGGTGACTCTTCGTTGTAGCCAAGACTACAAATCTTTAAGACTACTAATGTCTCTTCAGCTCAGAGAGAATCTCCTGAAAATCTGGAGTGATTAAGAATGTCATGGTTGAATCTGACATGATTCCCATATGAAGATCCATTGGTTTGCACAAACATTTAAATGAAAATTCACTGAAATTAAACACATGTATCACAGAGTACCAAAATAAGTTGTTTATCATGTAAGAGAGGCAAAGATAGTGATTTTTTTTTGACTTGAGGGAATGGAACCAGCAGATTCAAGAAATCAGCCTGCGGGAAGGAACTGTGCAGCCATGTTTGATGTAGAGTTAAGTGGGATGCGTCACTCTGGCTTTCCTATTTTGAAATTAAAATAAGTTCTGTGTACTAATTGGTGTTTATCACTTACTATGCATGTATCTAAAATGAGGGGGTTAGAAAAGCAATTAGGTCTATTTAGAACATGTTTCAGCAGTAGTTGTCCATGATAAAAACAACAATCACAAAGACTGACAAATCACCAGGAAAACAAGCATCTTGCGTGGCAGAGTTGCAGTGTGCTAATGACTTCAAAATTAGGCAACTTTCATTTCATGGCACAGAAGGCTGTACTTGAGGTCTATAAAGAGTACACTAGCTAAGGAGAGTATACAAGCAGGGGATTCTTGTCTACCTCAACATAAGCAGGGTGAAGAAAACAAAAGAGAGCTGGGGATGTGGAGATGAAACCTTTTGTCCAGCTCTGGCCAGATCCATAAGGGTATCGGGAAGAATCCAGCTGTGGCAATGGGCTACTGCGAAACCAGTCAGCCCACCATACATGCCAAGCCTAAACTGTAGCCATAAATAATGATGACTTTATTTTCCTCCATTGCTAATTAGAAACAACAATATACAAGGAAACAGAAGTTACTTAATGTGTGATTATTCAGTCAGCAATTTTCAAATCATAAATATGGATTGCTCTGCATTAGCTAGCGTACTCAAGTCATCTGAAATGGAGCACCATATGCAAATGTGATTAACACATCCATACACCAAACTGCTCTGAAATCTTTTTCTTTAAACATAAAATGATTGTTGCAGGCAGGTGTAGGTCATTAGTAGTGAAAACTGCAAGCCTGATTCTAGTTTTGCTTCTGAATTCTGATCTCTTCCATAGACTTAGTTGATAGGATCTATGAGAGTAGTCCCAATGCCACCGACCAAAGCTAAGTCCAAGGATAACTGTCATTCCACAATTACTTAACAAGGAGAGGGTAGCACAGGAAGCATATCCCTTAACAGAACGGAGGTCATTCTGTGCCAGCCAGGCAGAGGTCATCCTGGCCAACTCTCATTTCTTCCAAGTTACATGGTCTGTGTGTTGACCTCCCAAGAAAGCTCACTAGCATCTCCAGAATTAAATTATAAACAGAAACACTGCTCTATGTGGCTCCTTTTCCCTTGTGAGTCTGTTCCTACATCAGCATTCATTAGCTCAGTACATAACACCAAGGCAGACTCGTCAGAGTTCAAGCCAGAAGCTGCACTGTAGAAACTTCAGAGTTATTTGAAACTTTCTTTTCCTTCCTCTCCACTTAAGTAATTCCTGTCATTTCTATCTACAAGCTCCATTAGAGTCCCTTGTTTCCCTGTCTTTATAGCTACTGTCAGCATCTACTCAGTATAACGGTTACCATTCTCTCAGGCTCTCTTTTGAATATTAACTCAATCTCCATATGAAATCCAGAGTGACCTTTAAATATATATGATCTTTGTATGCCATTTTATCCATTTTCTCAAACATAGTGCTCTTTTATTTTCTGCTTAAGACATGTCAGTAGTTCCCTATAGCATTTTGTAGGCAGCATCAAATCCCCCATCACACCCTGTAAATGAGATTCAGTGAGGGGTTGGGGATTTAGCTCAGTGGTAGAGCGCGGAGATTCAGTGCGCATGTTCTTCTTATCCCTGCTGCTCCCTCCAGCTTCAGCAGCCTTTCTGGGCTTGAAAATGGTGAATGGCTTTGCTCCTGAGGGAACTTGTAACTTGCCATCTTCCTTTCTGGAAATGTGCCCCCTCCTTTCCCATCCCCAGAGGTTACATTTGCATATACCTCTGCAGGCTCTTCCTACAGACCAGCTGAATCAGAGCCAGTTCTAGTCCTTCTTGTCACCTTCACAAATGACAGCTATTTGTCTTCATTTATTTACTGTTCTTTGGGTCTCATCATGGTGACCGTCTGAGAGAAGTGAAACAGGCCCTGTCTGTGTGGGTCTAAGTTTCATAAAAATGAGAAAAGCGTTAGCTCTCCGTGCTCCCCATGAGAGTACTTGTTTTGCATAAGCTCCCAGGACCACAACAGTGTTACCACTATGAGAAAAGGGGCTTTGCAGGTCAGGATTGTCATGAAGAGACATATCCAAACCCATGTTTCGCTCCAGAACTGGCTGTCACTCTTGATGAATGGATAAATTCAGCATCAGCCCTAGAGCTGATATCTGTGGGAATTCAGTATCCAATGACTGTTTATTCTTGAATAGGAACATGCATGTTTATATTGGAGCAGCCAGGGAGTTGTGGCCTTCTTCCAGATCTCTCTCACAGGTCAGGCACAGGTATGAGGAAAGCTGACCCTCAGTCATGGCTATTCCTTAGACCTGAAAATCAGATGGAGCAACAATATGATTGATAAATGGAGGCATTGCATGCTAGTCACTAAGCACATTTGGTTTTCTGAATGGGTGACAGAGTGTCAGTGTCAAACTAGTGCTCCAAGCAGAGTTACTTAACCCTGTGCTTCCTGTAGCATCATCCATGGACAAGAATACAGATAAGGCACTTATTGTTTCTCTTCTAATACTTATTTTTGTTTTATTTTAGTTTTCATCTCTTCTTAGGTAATTTTATATATGAATAAAATGGACACCCTCAACTCTCTTCAACTCCTCCCAGGGACCATTAATCCTACTCTCAACTACTTCATGACTCTTCTTTCTCTTTCTCATTTCTCCTTCTAACATGTTGGGGACAATTAGTGCTGCCTTTGCCTGGCTATAGAACACCATCCACTGGAACTTAAGTCATCTACCGAAAATCACACCACTGAGGAAAACTGACTCTTCTTCCACCAGTGACCACCAACTACCATAGCTTCTCAGCTAGAAGTGAGGCCTCCTGTGATCTCCTTATCTCTCCAAAAAGAGGTGTTGACTCCTTCTTTTTCCTTCCAGTAATTTTCATGGCATTTTCTGGCATTATGAACGTTATCCAGCAGGGTAGATGCTCCCAGGTCAGTGCCAGCCAGATTTCTCCAAGTATTTTGATTAAAGTGATTGGTATACTAAGCAGTTGGCTCTTACCACAAGTTCATGTGGGTAATCAAGGAAAACAGAATTAGCCTATAGTGTTTTTAGGTCCTGGAATTCCCCAACCAACAACTTGAAATAGGGGATCCTCTGCCAGCAGCTAAGCCTATTTGGTAGAATTCAGCTGCTAGGATGACTTTTTCTGAGTACTCACTAGCCTGGAGCTTTTTAGCTGGTCTTTGTAGAGGCCACACTTGGCTAGGTTTTCTTTGGTTTAAGATCTTTTAAAGTATCCTAGTTTCCCTCAATGACCATGGATAGAACGTTTTAAATGAGATGCATATAAGAAAACCAATACTATTCCTACTAATGACCAGGTACAGGAAGTTTCAGTAGAGGAGCACAGGTACTCAGCAAGCAAAGAAAGAAAGAGAAAGAGGAAGAGGAGGATAGGCCCATAAAGAGATGAGAGGAAGGAGGATGAAAAAGAAAGAAGGAAATGGTGTGGAAATAGAGGTGAGGGAGTGGTTGTGACTAAGTGGATTGAGAATGAAACTTCCCCCCAGCGTACACAGTGTACCTTCTTCCCTTAAGAACTAAAGCATATAAACTCAGTTGCAGTATATCTGATCTTGCAAAATTCACACTCTGCCTACACATACAAGGACGACCTTAGGAATAATTAGCACTCTTGAAACACACAGAGAAGACTAGATGTCGGAACATCTCTCTTCCTGCTTGGTGCCCATTTCTCTCCCCACAGTATTTAGTTTCTTTTTACCCCACAACATATTTTTCTGGTGGAAAAGTGTTTGTTTGCTTTCTGTTTTGTTTTTCTTTGATCCTACTGCTCATTTGTATTTTCATTTTCCACAAAGATTGTTTTATTTCTATTCTTTTGAAGGCAGAACTTCTCAATTACAGAGCACCAACATCTCACATTTCCTTGACTCCACCAGCCTTGAAGTCACTATGCATTTTCTTATGTAGTTCTTGTGCCACAGTCATTCCTTTAAGGGCCCAGAGCAGTAGGAATTATAGTCTGCTAGTGTCTGGGACATAATGTTCCTCACTAAAGCTTGTGGTGGGACTATTAATGCCTAGAGTCTATCATATGTTCCTTTACTAATAAGCTGTTCCAGGAGACTTATAATGGCTTGAATGAAAAATGTCCCAGAGAATCTTGGGCCCCAGTTGGTGATGCTATTTGAGGAAGCTTAGAATGTGTGGTCTTAGTGAAGGAAGTAGAGGTAGGTTTTAGAGTTTCAAGACTCTTGTCATTTCTACTTGTCTCTCTTTGCTTCATGCTTGTGGCTCAAGATGTGATTCCTTGGCCTTTTGCTTCAGCAACCATGCCTGCTGGTAGCTGTCATGCTTTCCCGCTCAGGGGAACAGAGAATTTGCGGTGAGTTTGTGTTTCCTAGAATTGTTGGAAGCTACAGGCATGAAGTCTCCAAACATGGCAGCCCAAATGTGAGCAAAATAAGGCCAATCCCAGTCGCCATGCTAAAGTAGAAAGAAGCAAGCTCATGAGACCTCAGCCACAGTCAAAGAACTATAAGCAACTAAAGAATGCTGAGAACAAGAGAAATAGTTTCCCCTAGAGGAAAGCAGGGCAGGCTATGAAAACATAATCCCAAATAAAGTTCTTTTATAATTATCTTTGTCATAGTGTTTTATCATAGCAATAGAAAAGTAACCAACCCGAGCCTGTATTACAGCACTGATGCAAGGGAAGCCTCTTCAGATGAGAGAGACTAATTCTTTACATCAATGGTAGTTTCATTTAAGATCAAGGAATAGCATAATTTATGAAAAAGTATTTATTATTTTTCAAATGATTATAGTCATGTAAAGTGGCTAAATTAACAAATATACATTTGATATATCTTGCAAAGTTTATATATTATTTAATTGTATATATAGTATCAAAACCAGGAAACTGAAATGATAGTAATCTTAACGTGTAGTTTTTTGTCAGTCTCTCCTTCTGCAATGAACCATTTATTTGTGTGATTACCAGATCTTGTTCTGACATCACAAAGAACTTGTTTTATGACATTTAAAGTATATTCTAGCCTTCTGCCCCCAATCTGCGAATTTTCAATGGGTGTGATGGTTAGTTTTAGTTGTCAGTTTGACACAATATTGAATAAACTGAACGATGATTCTCAATGAAGACTGTCTGAACTGGGTTGTGTGCATTTCAGTAAGGGATTGTTTTGAATACATTATTTGAGATAGGAAGACCCACCCAGTCTAGGAGGCATCATTCCCTAGGCAGGACATCCCAGGTGGGATGAACTTAGCACAAGCATGACTATATTATCTTCACTGCACTGTTCTCTTGAATATAGATATAATGGAACCAGTTGCTTCAAGTTTCTGCTGTCTTGACCTCTTCCACTGATGATCTGGAATCTTGAATTGTGAAACAAACAGGCCTCTTCTGCCCTGCCTGGGTTTTGGCAGAGTATATTTTCAGCACCACAGGAAACAAAACTAAAGCATGTCTACGCTTTTGAATTACATGGCTGTTACAGAAATGAAATCAGACAATGTGTGCCCTTGCAAAATGAACTTCTCCTCCCTGAGCAGTGTCCCTGAGCAGAATCCATGTGACAATGTACTGTACTCTGTTCCTCTTATTCCTCATCAGGTTGCATGGTGTGGGTAGACCATGATTTATGTAATCCCTGTGTGCTGCGGAGATTTTACCTGTTCTCTATAATATGAGCTACCATGAGCACACTCTGTGGAAGCAGTTTTCTTTTTAAACTTACGAATTATTTCCCAGAATACTATGCCATATTCCCAGTTGTAACATGAAAAGTTCAGCTTCGTCAAATTCACACCAACACCTGTTTGGCTTATTTAACTGGTTCATAGTGATATTCCATCATAGTCTTAATCACTACCGTGTCTCTGATATCTAGTTACAATGAACACATCCTACATTTTTGATAGTTTCTCAGTGAAATTCCTCTTCATGTCTTTTTTATCAGAAAATTGAATCATTTCTACTTTTTTGGTTGATACATTTTATTTTTACTTTTTTAATTTTAACAGTTTTTGCACAGTGCTGTAAATGGAACCCAAGATCTCATATATGCTGTGTGGATATGCTGAGTTACATTTCCATGTCCACTGTTATATTTTGAGAGCTCCCTTTCTATTATAAAAATGCATTATTATTAACATCATCATCATCATCATCATCATCATCATCGCTAGTTTTATGTCAACTTGACATAGGCGAGTGTCACTGGAGAGCAGATAGCCTCAATTTAGAAAATGCTTCAGAAAAATTGGGCTATATGTGGGCATATATGTGTGACTGATGGTGAAAGGCCCGGTCCACTATGAGCTGATGGTCCTGGATTCTCTAAGAAAACAGGCTGAGCAAACCAGTAACAGCTCCACTCCATGGCTTCTGCTTCGTCTCCTGCCTCTAGATTTCTGCCATGTTTGAGTTCCTGTCATGATTTCCTATAGTGAACAGCAATATAGAAAAGTAAGTCAAGTAAACCTTTTCCTCCCCAACTTGCTTTTTGGTCATGGTGCTTTATTACAGCAATAGAAGCAACAAAACTAAAATGAGTTGGTACCAGGGCAGTGGTTTATTGCTGTGAGAGACCTAACCATGTGGTTTTTTAAAGGACTGTGGAAGGAACTTGAAACTTTGCACTAGAAAAGCAAATGAGTGTTCAAATCTTGGTGAGCTTTTCTGCAACCATCCTTATCTGTATCAGGAGGGCTCTGGCAGAGTCTCTCAGGAGACACCCACATGTATAGACCCATGACTCCAGCCACATCTGTAGCAGAGGATGGCATTGTCCAGGATGGCAATGTCCATGCTTCACAGGCATGGTCCTGTGAAGACTCTTTTCTCCAATGTAGAGTAATGCCAGGGTGTTGAGGCTGTAGTGGGTATGTGGGAGTGAGAGCATCCTCATAGAAGCAAGGGGAGTGGGAAAGAGGTATGGGAGAGGGGGGAAAAGGGATAATATTTGAAATGTAAATACATAATATATCCAAGAAAAATAAGGTTAGAAAAAGAATTGGCAGTGGTTAGCAAGAGGCCAGACCTACTAAAGTGAAACCTTTGTTTTTGATGGGATACTCAGTGTCGGGTACTGAGGGATTTGTAGTGACTAAGAAAAGACCAATATTGTTGAGGTGAAATCCGGAAAGTGTTTCCTGAGAGTCAGCACACAGAAGCTGTGTTCCAGAGGTGGCCAAGGTTCTGTCTTACGTTGTCAGCCAAACTTGGTAGTGTAAGTGTAACCCAAATGGTATTGCTTTTGAAGGCATGAACAGGTCATAAAGAGTAGCTGAGGCTAGGCATTTTTGTGGAATAGAGTCCCTGAAGAAAGCCTAGGAGAGTCTATTGGTGAAAGTGAAGCCCATTTGTAACAATTGATCCCAGACGTTTTGGAGATGCATGTACCATGGGATGACCACCAAGAACAGTAGCTGCAGTTGAAAGGCAGTTGAAGCATATGTGTGTGCTGAAGCCAGTAAACTCGGAGAAGTGACCAGGCCCCTTGGAAGAGCCAGGAAGAACACAGATAATTGCACATTGAGTTTTATTTTGTTTTACTTTGTTTAGGTTGTAACCATCCCCTGGTTCTTCTCCCTTGAAGTAAGAAAGTATTTATTGTTAGTTAGAAAGGAGCCCTCCATTGAGAGAATTTGAATTGTTAAATACTTTGGATTTTAAAGGAAGCTGACTGTTATAAAAAGACCTGATTTCAAAGACTATGGGAGTTTTTAAATTTGGAATATTTTATACTGTGATGTTCCTATTAATGTGAGGTCTTGGGGATGGAAACAAAGAAAATTTGTAGCTTAATGATGATATGTTTTTGTGAAGTTGACAAGGAGTTGTCTTGTTTTATGTCAACCTGACAGATACTAAAGTCACTGGGTGGGGGTAAGTTATAGAGAGATCATCTTGTGTATTGTATGGATACCTCAGCTATGGCGTATGACTGAGGTAGAAAATAGAAGATGGGGCATTGGTAGGAGAAAGTATTATGGGAGAGGGGCCTAAAATGATGTTAAGAGACATGAATACAAGGTATCTCAGCACAGATAACCAGCCATGTGGCAAAATATAGGTAAAAATAAATGGGTATCTTTATTATCTAGTCAGTGTACAGCCTAGCTACATGGCCAAGATATTTGTAAATATAATTTGAGTCTGAGTCTTATATCTGGGAGCATGGGGCTGGGAGGCACAACTGGGACTTAACTATAACTGGGAAGAATCTCACTTGAGAAAACATCTCAATGAGACTGGTCTATACACATGCCCTGTAGGGCATTTTCTTACTTAGAAATATTGATGTGGGAGGGCCCAGCCCGCTGCGGGTAGTACTATATCCTTTTGCTGGTGGTCCTGAGATCTATAAAAAGTGCATGTTGAGTATGCCATGGGAAGCAAGCCAGTTAGCAGTACCCCTTCATTGCTTCCCTATTAGTTCTTGCCTCCAGGTTCCTGCCCTGCTTGAGTTTCTGTACTGACTTCCTTCAACAATAGATTACAATATGAAAATATAAGCCAAACAAACCCTTACCTTCCCAGCTTCCTTTTTGGTTATTGTTTTAATAGAAATCCTAATTAATACCACTATTATTAGTATTATTAGTATAAGTGTCCATACATGGCATGTATGGTTATGCACACCATATTGTGTCTGTGAAGGTCAGACTTCACATTTTTGTAAAGTATACTCTCTTTGTTGGATTCCTTAGTTTCTTGCTCTTTCAGGTGTATTTCTCTCCTTTTCTCACTGATCATTTCTACACTGAGCATATTGGGAACAGTGACCAACTTTACCTTACTGGTATTTCTAGAGCCAGGGTATGTCCATAAAGCTCCAGTTTTATCACTATTATAAAATACCTTGGAAAGTTAACTTATAAAAACAGAAGAGTTGTTTTGACTGACAGCTTTCAAAGTTGGAGTTTGTGATTGATTGGTCTGTTGGTGTTTGGACCTGTGACTACATGTCTTGGTATTAATATGAGACAGGGTGACATCTGAAGATGAAAAGGGAAGAGCTGAAGTCATAAAGAGAAGAGCTACAGATGGAAATATGTTCCTTATAAGTAGCCATCAGAGAAATGCAAATTATTAAGCGAATGGTGAAATATCAGCAATAAAACTCCAAAGGAGTTAAAATTAAACAGTGATAATCATATATTCCAATGAGAATTTCCCCAGGCACTCAGGTCCGTAAACCCACTCCCTCTGCATTTCTATACTATGAAAAGAATGAGAAGTACAAAGTTGAGAGCTACAATATAGCCCACTCACGAGTTGGAGAAGTTGCATTTCCCTCCCACTGTGCAGTTATCCAACTTAAAATGTATAGTAAGCTTCAAGACAAAGATATATGTAAATGTAATGCATGTAAAGTTAGCTGTGAGACAAGTTAAATATTCTCCTCTAGGAGGAGAACAGGATCCTGGGTTGCTTCCATCATCTCTGTTATATGTTACAGAAACAGCTTTTAATCTGAATCTTAACAGAAAAATGGGGGAATTAAGGATCTAATTTCAAAGGAATAAGCAGCTTCAGCAGCTTTGTGGGTGAGGAGAAGTAATGTTACCCTTAGCCCTGCGTGTAGCCCAAAAGAATTCCTTGCCCCTGGTTCCATTCCTTTGATAGGTGTGGAGTAAAAGTCTTTTGTATTTTCCCGTTCTGGTTTTCAACTTCAACTTCTGGCTCCTGTATGCCTGCTATACACACTAAGATTTTAAAGGACAACATGAGACATTTGAAACTGAAGCAAGGCAGTGGGGGAACAAGTGTTTCCCTTCAGAATCTTGCCCCACACCATTCAGAGTTTCAGCAGGTTAATAGAGTATATACTGACATTAGGAGTTCAAAGTAGATACAGAGCATCAATATAGAACGTCTCTTTAAACAACAGGGCTTTAGATTAAGAACAGTTCCAGTGGAGCGTATTTCATTTCCAACCAGGGCTCCAGCATTAAATCATGGTTGCAAGTATGTTGAGAACTGGATCTCTCATTTGGTAGAGAGGAATTCTGCCAGTGTTCCAGTCTCAGCGTGATGGGGGTCCTGAGGAAGGGATGAATGGGAGCATCAGAAAGAAATGATTCAGAGTCAGTGATGGATGAAAGCTGACAGCTCTGAGATAGCTATCTCTTACAGAACAAAGCCCAGTATTTTATTTGCATGAGATACTTCCTTAGAAATTGTGTATAAGTTTAATCATTTACCCCAGGTTCCTTTTTGATCACTCCACAAATCAGCATTTTATGACTTAATCCCCTTGACTAAATAGAAATGGAAATACAGAGCACATTTGAGGCAAATGAACCGGACAGCAAGCACATATTTTTTTAAACATAGCAAGTCCTACATGTTTCACTAGGCATGGTGCTTGTGGTTACCAAGTCTAGATATAGAGGCTCTTTTTAAGTGAGAAAGTTGGCTTTAAGTGTAATACTTTTTAAATTTAAATTATATTATTTATTTACATTCTAGTCATTGCTTTCCCTTAGTACGCCCTCCCACAGTTCCTCAAGCCATTCCTCCCCCCCCTTGCCTCCAAGGGGGTGCTTTCCCCCTATAAGAACTCCCTCTTCCCTGGGGCCTCAAGAATTAAGCACATCTTCCCCAGACTAGCTAGACCTCTGCTACATATGTGCCAGGGGCCTTAGACCAGCCCCTGTATGCTCCTGGTTGGTGTCTCAGTCTCTGGGAGCTCCATGGCATCTGAGTAAGTTGAGGCTGCTGGTCTTCCTATGGGGTTGTTCTCCCTTTCAGCTTCTTCAATCCTTCCCATAATTCAACCATAGGGGTCACTTACTTCAGTCTAATGGTTGGGTGTAGTATCTTTTCTGTCTCAGTTAGCTACTGGTAGAGCCTCTCTGAGGACAGCCATGCCAGGCTCCCAACTATAAGCACATCATAGCATATCATAGCATAGTAAAGTCAGCTCTTGGTAGCCCCACCCCCACCACATGCAATGAATCCCAAGTTGCGCTGGACATTGGAGTTCCTTTCCTTCAGTCTCTTCTCCATTTTTGTCCCTGCAGTAACCCTGTCCCTCCACTTGAGATCCTGTCTATCTATTGGAGGTGAACTCTTTGAAGTCCTTGCCCCCAGTGTTGGGCATTTAGGCTAAACTCACACTTTATATATATTTGGAATTTAGGAAGCTCTTGCCTTTGTTGATTCAAGCAGCATCAGTTTTATAATTATTAGCTTCCTCAATGTATTCTTTTAATCTTTTGCTATTTTTCTTTTTTATCTCAGCAATTCCAAGGCTTATTATTAAGTATTAAGCAATCCCAGAAAGTAGGAATATCATTAAGTCATCATCTTTTTTCTTGATATCAGACTTTTTATCCATCCCTAACATCTATTTTGATCACACATATAACTATCTCCTTTAGGGAATAGAATGCCTGTGTCAAATTTAGTGTTGATGGCTTCCATGGAGGAAACCACCATTTTACCACTAATATTATATAACTATTTATTTGAGCCTTGTTTTCTTTAAGTATTCCTTTCTCTTTTGTATTCCAGGCTTTTTCCTCTATTGACCAAATCATGTCTCCTTTAATATCTTTCTGACAAAGCTGACTCATTAGTGTAGCTGTCTCTGTTCTTTCATGTCTATGAAACCTCTCACACAATTTCTATTGCATCTTTATATTTTGCATAGTTGAAAAATAATGTAAAGAACAGTTCTCACACTGTTTTATGTATTCTTCAACTCATGTTTTCAGAGTTTTTTCCTACAGCCTTAAGACCTCTCATGAAGGTCACAGCAACCATAACGATGAGGATGACTGTATTAATTCTCATTTCCTGGCATAGTGCTATTTCTGGTTATGATGGAATCATTAACCTTAATAGGGAAAACATTCCTCGATGGAGGAACATGAAGTAAAATATATATACATCATATTATAAATAAGCTTTATGTTTACCATAACCATCAGCACTCAAGGAAACCAACATCTTGCTGGCTCTGCTCAAGGGGTGGGAACCATGTCACACAGACCCTTCTGCAGCCATGGTGGACCCAAGACAATTCCTTTAATGATAGAAATCCAAGAGAATAAAAAGGCTACGTCCAATAATTCCTTTCTAAGCCACATCCTAATAGTACTAAATATTTTATTTATGGGGCTATTCATATATGTTCTGTGGCTTACATTAGCTTTCATTTGAGTTTTTTGATAGGGGCATTTGTAGTACAAAGTTTTAAATGTGGAAAGTTTATCTTTCTTCAACTGAATCGCTTTTGTAGCTTTGATAAAAAGTATTTGCATGTTATTTTCTGTTTCACTGAGCTGTGCATTTATCCTTCTGTCAATATCATTCTGTCTGGATTATTGTAGATGCATAGATCTTAATATTAGGTGAGATTAGTCTCCAATTTATTATTCCATTTTAAATATTTTCAGCTCTTTAAAATCTCTGTATTTCCACATAAATTTCAGAATAATATTGTCTATATCCACAAACCACCTTCCTGAGATCCTTATTCAAAAGGCATTAAGCCTGTAACATTTTAAATACAATTGACATTTTTACTCTAATGATTTGTTTAGTCAGAGAACAAAGCATATCTGTTTTGTGTTTAGATTTTTTTTAACTTCTCCATGACTATTTTACCACTCTCATAATATAATTTGGGTAAATGCTTTTTCATAGTAACTCCTCAGTGTCTTTTGCCTTAAAGAATATATTATGTCATTTCATTAACAGATTCATACAGCTGCTAGTTTGCAAAATGTAGTTAATTTTGATATGGTGTTCTTCTACCTTGAAAACCTGCTAAACTTAGTTCTAGGGGATACATTTGGTTTGGGGTTTAGATTCTTTGGGTTTTCCCATTGTGGTAACCATGGCATTTGCAAATAAATCACTGTGTTTCTTCTGTTACTTCCTGCGTGTACTTTCTTTAACTTTCTTGTTCTATTGTTATAACAAAACATCTTGAAATATATCAAATAATAAATTCTTATTTTGATACGATGAGGGAAGGATATATTCATGGCTGATAAAGTGAAAACTGTGCTTTGAAACAACACATTAAGACAACTTTAGTACAATTAGTATGAGATCATAAGATAATTCATGTGGATTTCAGAACAATATTGTCTTTACCCACAAATAATGTTGAAGTTTTTACATGAAATTGAAAGTAGATTAAATTTCCTGATCTTTGTGCTTAAATAGCTTGATATGTATTTGTAA
Organism: Rattus rattus; assembly: GCF_011064425.1. Lineage (NCBI taxonomy): Eukaryota > Metazoa > Chordata > Mammalia > Rodentia > Muridae > Rattus > Rattus rattus. Next base: position 22,123,186 of record NC_046161.1, on the reverse strand, counting down.
ACTGAAATTTTCAGATTAGGAAAAGCACCTATCTTGATTTCGATAAGTCTAAATGACTGACTAGAAATTCATTAGCATGAAGAGCTGGACTATTACAGAATCAGAGGCAATTTAATTTTACTTCCCTAAATATCCATTAGTTGCATATTTCTTTTGAAAATAAAATATTTTCTACTATGATGTAAAAACCTTTAGGATTTGTTAACAGATCATGATGTGATCTTCTACCAACCCAAAAGCAAAGAATGTTGCAGTTAGGATTTACAGCAATTTTTACCTGTTTTTTAACCTTTGATTCTAACCAATGTACTTGGTTAAATTCCTTGATTTTTATTAATTTTTGTTCTACCTCTAACAAAATCTCAAGGAACTCTACTATGGTAGAACACATTTTTTAAAGAACCTATGCATGGAATCATTGTTACTTATACTTCGTTCAGAATAAACTTAACTCTTACTCTCTTAGAAGTGAGATCTGTTCCTTCAATCAGCATAATAAGGCTGGTTTAGGTATAATAACTGAAAAGTCATAAAGTAAAAATACAAAGGGACAGTTTGCACAGTGTATGAATGAAGAATACAGTGTCCCTGAGGATGGTGGAATTAACTATAACAAAACGACTAGCACAGGTTCACTTAGATCAGAGCCTTAAAGTAGCACAACCATGATTCTGTTGGATCAGAGTTCTCTATTATATTACATTTATATATGAAAATTGGCTTATGGTAACCCTCACCATACCATCATTGTGGTACATACACAACCTTCTACACACTGAGAAACACTTACTCTACCCTAACAACTCCTCTTTTGTGGTTAGCTTTTAGTTAAACATCAAACATTTTCTGGAACTGTGGATAGCAAGCTGCTCTCCAACATAAGGCAGCTGTAGATGATTGAGCAATATGGCAATCCCTGCTCCACAATTATCTTTTAGAGACAATTCTGACTACTTCCTGGCAGTGTGTCTACCCCATACATTTGATTTTAAATATTATTCTTGCTACCTAGATACTTGTATGTATTTCTTCAATTCCTTAGACTAAGGTTCTAAGAACTGGGACACCACAAGTCCGGACAGTGACCCTTAGTGGCTTGACAGATGTTCCACCCCAGACTCCAGACCCCAAATGAACACTTTATTTTATTGCTTATTTGCATTTAAAACTTTCCCTGCCTACTTTTTAAAAACTTGCTTGTCTGTTTTTAAAATTCCTATTGTCTGTCATCAACAGGCACAAGATAGACAGTTAAAATTCACTAAGGTGGCCACAGATCAAAAACTTTCTTGACAGAATAACTAGGTCATGGAACTGAACAAAGCAGGCCTTTTCTGAAGCAGGCCAATCCTTTTGCTCATCAGGTCAAGTCACCTTGAAAAGTCTGTGTTTTCATTTTCCTGAGTTGACTGATTTAAGCATATCATTGTTATATTCTGGGAATATTACCGTCCAAGATTAAGACAATCCCTACCTTCAAAGATGCAAGGACACTGTTTTGCAGTTTAGTCAAGAATAATCCTTCTTTACTTAGGGAAAAACATCTTATAAAATGGATAAAACTTATGAAACATCTTATGAATTACTCCCTTCCCATATCTTGAGGAGGAAGGTGCCATATGATCATGGGATTTCCTTCATTTGTTCTATGGCCTGCCGGGACTATCTTTATAATGAGCCACAACACTTAGGCATAAACACAGCATCTCCCCTAACTCTTATTCAGACAGTTACTCGGCACATGGGCTAATGTCTTTCCAAGATGTTCACAGAAGAACAAATCCTCCAAGTGAAAGGAGACCAAAAGTTTCTTCTTATAGCCAGGAGTATTTCAATCAAAGAAAGGACATAAATTATGTAGACTACCACTTTAAAAGAGGCAGTAGTGTTTTCCTAAAGCTAAAGGTGCCAGGCATTCCATCCAATGCTTCTTGAGGTTCTTAAAATTCACTCTGCTCTTCTCTCTCAGTGAAACATTGTTGGGGAAGGTCAAACTCATAGTACCTTTTTCTTTTTCTTTCCATTGTAGGTCATCAGAGGGAAATCACTGTCCATTTCACCAGGTCTCTTTCTCAAATGTAGAAATTGTAACTAGAGAAAAAAATTGACCTAGACAAACATAGGAACCAGTGCATCTTTCCTGTAGTATGGTCTAGCCTCATCACAAAGTGGGGATAGAGAGATGGCCTCAAGATGTTAGTTCAAGTATAATACCATCTCTACTTAATATTTTCTGTAAGAGAAATGGCATGAACTCTATTAGGGCCAGGCTTTCATGGACTTCCACAAAGACATACTTCTTTCTGCAGGTGAAATAATATAACTAAATGAGAAGTTAGATACATCTTGGATTTCCCATACTCTGGAGGCCTCTTTTTTTCCAAGAGAACTAATATCACTCTCCTTACCTGGCACATTCCAATGCTTCTAAAGATTCTCAAGAAGAAGAGCTTCTGCCCTCTCTTGAGCCTCCAGCATACTCCAGTGGAATCTCATAGTAAAGCAAATATCCCTTACTTTAAGAAAGGCTTAATACTACTGTCTATCTTAGTAGAAGATATTTAACAATGTTTGCTGGATAGTTTTATGTCAATTTGACAAAAGCTAAAATCATCTAAGAGTTAAGAACTTCAATTAGAAAATGTCTTCATAAGACCCTGCTTGCAGGGCATTTTCTTAATGAGCAACTAATGGAGGAGAGCCTACTCCATTGTGGGTGGCTCTATCCCTGGATTGGTGGTTCTAGGCTCTATAAGAAAGGCTGAGCAAGCCAGGAAGAGCAAACTAGAAAGAAACATCCTCCATGGTTTTTGCACTAATTCCTGTTCCCAGGTTCCTTCCTTCTTTGAGTTCCTGTTCTGACTTCTTTCAGTGATAGACTATGATATGGATGTGTAAGGCAATAAACCCTTTCATCCTTCAGTTGCTTTGGTTATGGCTTTTCATAACAATAATAGTAACCCTAAGATACAGAAAAATGAAATTGGGTAACTATTCCGAGAATTTATGTATAATTTCTAGTAGATTCCAGACTTTGCCATATCCTTTGATTTGTTCTAGAAGGACAATCAGTTGATCCTTACTCTCTGTTGGACTTCTATAAAGAATAAAATATAATGACAACTGGGATTGCGGAAGATGAGATATTTGTTAGAAATATAGACAACATCCATCCAAGATATCAAACAATCCCATTTTCACCACTCAAAGGGGATTATAATAATGAAAGGATGCTAAACAAATTCTACTAAAGGAATGAAAAGAGAAAGAATAAAGCTAGTCAATTATGAAAAAATTAAAGCTGTCACCACAGAAAGAGAGAAAACTCTCCTATGTTTTATAGCAGGCTTGAGGAATCTCTGTAAATACACCAATATTGATCCCACATCGTCTGAGGGAAGAGAACCCTGGACAGACAATATTTCATTACCCAGTTGGTTCCCAACACAAGGAGAATTCTCCAAAAGCTAGCAACTCAAACCAATGGGTAGTTATAGCCTCTGCTGTCTTTAATAATAAAAATCTAGAGATAAGGAAACACAGTAAAGAAGAAAGCCAAAATTATAACGACCATGAATAGGACTGCCTCTAATAAAACCTTTACAGCACAGAGAAATCCGAAGGAGGAAATTTTCTTTAAATGGAAAATGGGGGAAAAAAAGAGCACTAGGCAAATGTCTAACTTCCTAATGGGTCTTCTATTGTGCTTGCAAGTGAACTGACTCTGTTCCCCAGCACTAGAAATTTGCATGCTTTTATTCTGAGTGAAGGATTTGGATAACCAAGGCTGCAGTGATACAAACCAAACCAAACAGAGGGTGATTGAGAAGGGCTAGAGAAACTCTCATTGTCCATGGCCAGACATATTCTTGTTTCTGGGGAAACTACATGTTCTTGATATCATGGACTAGCAAAATTAAGGCCTCTTACGGGGATTATTTATTCTGTTCCAATCATGTGTGTGAGCAACCCTTCTTTCAGTTTAGGGTTATTAGTGAAATTGATGGCACCCTATATTGTTATACTGGCAATCCCTACAAGTATAAAGAAAGTAACTGAGATAGGGAACTGGAGAGATGGTTGAGGAGTTACAAATCTTGGCTGTTTTTGAACAGGATCCAGGTTCTGTTCTTAGAATCCAGACAGCTAACAACTTTCTGTCCAGCTTCAAAGGATTTGATACTTTCTTTTGGCCTTTCTGAGTGCTAGGCATGGATGAGGTACTGATAAATAATTGAAGACAGACAAAACACTGATACACATAAAACAGAATTAAAAACAAAATTTTAAAAAGAATACAGAGGCAATTCGTTGATTTCATCCCCATAACATTAAGCCAGTCAGTCAGGGAGCTGAAATTGCAGAGGAATCCAGGGAAATGTCTGAGGAAAAATATCTGAATCAAGGGAGAGCCAGAGAAATCTCTAGAATCAAATGCATAAGTAGATGAGTATGCTATGTTCTGGTATTCCATCCCCATCTTTCTTTAGCTTTTCCATTCCCTTTTATGCTATATTTGTTGAGAGAGCAAAACTGACTTTCTTTTAAAGTTTCCAAATCCTCATGGTTATGCACTTCTATATGAAGCTCATGCTCTGTGTGATTAGCATTGTGCCAAGACTTTGCCTGAGGAAGTGACCACTTACAAGGAACACAAGCTGAACCCCTTTGGGCTTCCATTGAAGTTAGAAGCCTTTAAAAGGATTTTGAAAATGCCCTTAAATAGATACCCCATTCTTGACCTAACTACCAAAAGAAACATTTTCCTTCCCACTCTTTCATTATTCACATATTGAACTTGGGACTCACCCACACATTTCTTTTTCTATTTATGAAACAAAAGGTATTCAGATCCTTGGATGGGAAATCTTACTAGTGTTTCTTATAAGCCTGTCTTATAAGTGAGAAAACCTAAATTGGTTAATTGCTTAATTAGAATTTTTCTCAAAGACATTCATGAACAGTCTGTCAAAACTACTTGCGTTTCCTTGCTCTTTATGCTTACGACCTCTTCTGACATGTCCAATAATTGATGAGACACTCTTTCTGGGGCAAGGACACCCTGGGCTTATCCAAAGTTGTACACCTTACTACAAAGGTCTACTAAGGACAGTTGTTTCCCCTTACTTACTATTATTATAGCTCTTCCCAGGTCCCATTGAATCTTAAAAGAGGTACTCTGTATTGACAAAGTGGACAATCAGACTAAGCATAATTTTGAGATAACTTAGCAGCATGAAGGTCAACTATATCCTGCCAGATTTGGAGATATGAGCCAGTCATTTTGACTTGAGTCTTAAAAGTAGGGCTTAATACTTGTCAAAATGGTTGGATTTACACAGAATCTCACACAACTGTACTTTATACTTCCTAGTCACAAGCCAAGCTATCTGACTTACAGCGCCTCTACTCGATATGTGAACAAAAGACTTATGTAAAACTACTTCCCTTTTGGAGATGTTCCAACTCTTTAGCTTATATAGCACCCTGTATATCTCTTGCTTTGGAAAATGCTGCTTTTACTTTCCAAGACTTAAAAGGATCCACCGTCCTCAAGTGAGCAGTTTCCTTCATTCCACTGGGGAGATATTTAACTGAGCTCCTTCAGGCAGCTGGCTTGGCAGTAGAAGGGTGAGTATGGATCATCCAATGACAACTCTTAGTACATACAGTGACAATTCTCAGGAAATCTTGCTCAGATCCAATTAGGCCCCTTGTGGGAATGGCTTTCCCATGTAGCAAAGCCTTAAATTGCTTACTGAAGGACATCAAGGAATCAGCTCATGTTGAACACACAATGTTCTTCAGGGGGAAAATGTAGTTGAAACCTGGATAACAGCCTTCAGCCCCAGGCTTGAAAGATGAGATGCTCTTAGCAGTCCTCTTACCCTGATTCTCTTGTATGTTCATAGTCTTTTTCCATAAAAAGCTTAGATATATAGATAGATATAGGTATAAATATAGAAATAGATATAATATATAGATAGAGACAGAGAGAGAAAGAGAAAGAGATAGATAGAGTGTGTGTACCTTTTCCATAATCTATGTCTAGATACAAATGCCTCTCCACCACAAGTACCAGTAGGAACAACAAAAAAGGCATAAGGTGGCACTCACTTGGTCCTGGAATCAGCAGGCTGAGGAATTTCCCAGATGGACATCTGGGAAAGGTGCAAGGTCTTGGGAGACATTACAACTTTAGGAAACTAATAGAACAGATTGTCTCCATTCTACTCTGCTCTCTGTCCCTATCCAGTACAAAGTAGTAGTAGATATTGGTCATTTTCTTTCAATCCCCTCAACAAATTAGGGAGGAAAAGCCTCTCAGGGTGAAGTTGAGGCAGGCAATTTGCAGGAATATCTTAGCATCTCAGATGAGCTCTGTCTCATGCCACATACAAACCTATTCCAAATGGAGCAACACTCAGATCTGTCCCAGAAACTCTCTTTTTGTGGTGACTTTGCAGTTAAGCACACCCTATAATACGAGACAGTGAGTCAAAGCAATCTGATCCAAGACTTTGTACATACGCTGTAATGAAGACTGTCCTCAGAATGAGCTTTTAGGGAAAATCCCCTATTACTATCCTATGTCTATGTATAACATAGACATTTGTATGTCAAATGCATCAAAGGTCATGACATGTATAGTGAATATAGACTTATATCACCCAGGCCTATTAACCAAAACAAGAAAACAACCATACTCTGTCCCTAGCAACCAATTCTCTCTCCACTGGATCCATAAAAGAATCCCTGAGAAATATCCTCACTCCTGTTCAACAGTTCTTTGCAGTGTACCCACTCAGTACTTCTGATTTTAAAGATTCCCCTGGGCTGGAGAGAGAGGTCAGTGCTTGAGAGAATTGGCTGCTTGATCATGAAGACAAAAATCGACCACACCCACATCAAGAACAGCAGTGACAAACATCTATAATTCCAATTTGAGAAGAACTGATGCCCCCTTTGGCCTTCATGAGCAACCCTACCAGAGACATGCATACACACCCATTAATAAAAATGTTTAAAAGTAAAAAATTAAAACAACAAAAAAGAAAGTTCCTACTCTTTTGCTACTTGCATGTGTTTCTTCATTCTTTGAGTCATCTATGATACTGGACACAGTCAGTCCAGATGAGGACTCCTGGTCATAGCATCATGAGCAGTAGTAATGTTACAAGTGTATAAGTGCAAGTCATATGATTGCAAACCAGGAGATGGGCATATCTGATGAAATCAAATTCAGGATTTTATCACTACCTTCTTCACAGATTGGTGATACATGCCTGTTAGCCTAAAACTTAGGAGTGTGAGGTGAAAGAATTGAGGCAAGACTAGGATATATAGCTAGTTCCAGACCAGGGGAGCTACGGTGTGAGTCAGAGACATTATCTCAAAAAATGAAACAATGAAAAGAATAGGGCTCACCTGGTAAAGTACTAGTTCCCAAGCTTGAGGCTTTCTGGAGCCCATGTGACAGAAGGAGATAAATTGATTCTTGCAAATTGTCCTTTACAGATTCACTCTGGCATGTACACACACACACACACACACACACACACACACACACACACACACATAAATAAATATAGGTAAAAATATAATGGACAAAGGCCACAAAATCCTTTTTCAAGAACTAGTAAGTACTCTGATAATAACAATTAGGCAGTACTTTGGATATTTTTTTATAAAAGAAGTTTAGAATCTCTTTTATGAACAAAGAAGCAAAAATACTCAAAATACCTGTAAACCAAATCCAAGAATATATTAGAAGATTATCCACCATGAGCTTCATCCCAGAGATGCAAGGGTAGGTGAAAATCAGTAAATGTAATCTACCACATAAATAAACAGAAATAAAATCCACATAATCATCTCATTAGATGTCCCAAAGCCTTTGACAAGGTCCAAAACTCTTCCATGATAAAAGTACTGGGTATGGTATGTACCTAAACATAATAAAGTCAATTAACAGCAAGCCTATACCCAACACCAAATTAAATGGAAAGGAAGTCAAAGCGCTTCCATTAAAATCAGGAAAAGATAAAGATGTCCACTCTCTCCATATCTACTCAATATAGTACTTGAAACTTGAGGTTCTAGCTAGTGTAATAAGACAACTGAAGAAGACTGAAGGGATACAAAGTGGAAAAGAAGCAGTCAAAGTTTGCTGATGTGTGTGCTTATGTGTGTGACCCTAAAAATTCTCACAGAACTCCTACACTTTCTTTCAACAAAGTAGCTAGATACAAGATTAACTAAACAAACAAACAAACAAACAAACAACAACAACAACAAAAACCAGTAACCCTACTATATACAAATGACAAGTGGCCTGAGAAAGAATTCAGGAAACAATGTGCCTCACAATAGCCTCAAACCATGTAAAATATAATGGAACAACTCTTATTAAGCAAGTGAAATGTTTGTATGACAGAAACTTTGTCTTTGAAGAAAGAAATTGAAGAATATATCAGAAAATGAAAAGATCAGGCATGTTCATAGATTGGTTAGATTATCATAGTAAAATTGTCCATCCTACCAAAAGCAATCTACAGACTCAATGCTATACTGATTAAAGTCCCAATATAATTCTTTACAGACCGTGGAAGAGCAATTCTCAACTTTGTATAGAAAAACAAAACCTCATGGTTGGATAAAACAATTCTGAACAATAAAAATACTGCTGACGGTATCTTCATCCCTGACATTAAGTTGTACTACAAGCTATAGTAATAAAACCACATGGTATTGGCATAAAAGCAGACATGTTAATCGATGAAATTGAATTGAAGATCAAGACATAAATCTATACATATACAGTCATCTGGTTTTGATAAAGAAGCTAGAAATACATACCAGGAAAAGAAGGCATCTTTAACAAGGTTGGTCAAAATTGGATGTATACATGTAGAAAAATGCAAATATACTCATATTTATCATCCTGCACAAAACTCAAGTCCAAGAGGATCAAAGATCAAAACAAAACTAAATAAACTGAACCTGATGCAAGAGAAAGTTGGGAATACCTTTGAGAGAATTGACACATGAAAAACTTTCTGAACAGAAAACCTCTATAGCACAGGCACTCAGATCAACGTTAATGAATGGGATCTCATGAAACTGAAAAGCTCTGTAAGGCAAAGGAAACTGTCAACTTGGCAAAGCAGCACCCTATAGGATGGGTAGAGATGTTGAGCAATTTTCCACCTAATAGAAGTCTAATATCAACATGAGAACTCAGGAAACTAGGTATCAAAAACTAAAGAATCTGATTTAAAATAGGGTATAGATATAAAGAGAAAATTCTCAACAGAGGAATCTGAAGTAGCCAAGAAGCACTTAAAGAAATGTTCAACATCTTTAGCCATCAGGCAAATGTAAATTAAAACTACTTTGAGATTCCAACTTAAGTCTGTCAGAATCGCTAAGATCAAAGAAACAAGTGAAAGCTCATGCTGGTGAGGTTGTGGAGCAAGGAGAACAACTCCTCCTTTGTTGATGGAGTGTTCTCCTCCAAAATATTCAGAAATTTCCTGGGGGGGGTGTCTCTTTTTCATTAAGAGAATTTATGTATTTTCCAAAGCTATCCAGTACACAAACTTACACAGCCGCTATGCCAATAGAAATGGTGGTTCCTCAGAAAACTGGAAATCAATCTGTCTCTACACCCAGCTATATTTTTCTTGTGTATAAACGCAAAGGACATTCTATTTTACCACAAGGACACTTGCTCAATTATATCCATAGCAGCTTTGTTCATAATAGGCAGAGTCTGGGAACAATTTAGGTGTCTCTCAATCCAAGAGAGGATAAAGAAACTCTGGTACATTTACACAGTGGTGTACTACTCGGCTGTTGGGGAAAAAAAGATATCTTGAAATTTGCAGAAAAATGTATGGAACTAAAAAATAATTCTCAGTGTGGTAACCCAGACCCAGAAAGACACATACAGTATGTACTCACTTGGAATTAGATAGTAGCTGTTAAGTAAATGATAATCAAGCTGCAGTCCACAGTCCCAGAGAGGTTAGGTAAAGAGAACTTTAAATGGGGGTGATGAATGGGTCTTCCTGAGAAGGGAAAATAGAACCAATTTTGCTGGTGGACTGAAGATAAAGATGAAGAGTGGAAGGATCAGATTGGGGTGGGGAGTAAAGGGAGAGAGAATGCTAGGAGAGATGGCTGGAATTTGGGGCATTTGGGGGACAATGTAGAAATCCAATAAAGTGCAAACTTCTGAAATCTAAGAGGGGGACCCTAGTGAGGCTCCTAGTATTGAAGGATATGGACTCCAAACTGAATATCTTCTGTAGCCAAGCAAAGCTTTCAGGGCTGGGCTTGTTGCATTTGGTCAAGTTGTTGGCTGAGTGAATTCCATGGATATCCCCAAACATTCCAGGTTAATGCTAAGACAAAAAGGTTTTTATTTCTATTGAAGAATTTTATTAATTTTATGTTTGAGTACACTGTAGGTGTCTTCAGACACACCAGAAAAGGACATCAGAACCCATTACAGATGGCTGTGAGCCACCATGTGGTTGCTAGAAATTGAACTCAATACCTCTGGAAGAACAGTCAGCTCTTTTAACCACTGAGCCATCTCTCTAGCCTAAAAAGATTATTTTTAATTTATTTAACTAGAGAACCTGAACAAAATATTCAGAAGTTTCCTGGGGGGGGGTCTCTTTTTCATTAAGAGAATTTATGTATCTTCCAAAGCTATCCAGTACATAACTGTTCTAGTTTCGTGTACCATGTAATAAAATAACCTGACAAAAAGCAACTCAAGAAGAATGTGGTTTATGTGCTTTGCAATTCCAGGTTACATGTTATCATTGTAGAGAAGGCACCACCTCAGAATTATCAGACATTTGGCCATCATATCACGTCAGCAGTTGAGCAGGAATGAAAGCCTGCTTTCTTATTTGCTGACTTGTTTTCAGATTAACTTCTCCATATGTAATTCTAGGGAATGGTACTACCTACAGTGGACTGCATTTTCCCACATCAGTTAATTAAACCTTCATTAAGATTTTCTTTTTAGGTGATTCTAGATTGTTTCAAGATGAAAATTAAAATTAATCATCTGAGTAACATATTTAAAACAAATTAATTCAGTAAAAACAGAAAAAAATGATAGAAGAAATGGGGGCCCTTGGAATCAAGCTCAGGAGTCAAGGACTTACCTAATTTCAGTGCCTAAGACTAAGTTTGATTCTAAACCTGTGGAATGGAAGGGTCATGAGGTTGATGGGTTTTCCAAATGCTGTTAATCTGGATTCCTGATTATTTTCTCTTTTCCTCAAAGCCTCTACTGGATCACACATAGAGGGGCAAACATGGTAAGGTATTATTCCCATCAATAGATTGGCATTGTTGAAAACACTACAGGTCTGTTGAAGTTCATCCTATTATTTATTAAACTGGGGACTAATTTTTTCTAAGACAGCTCTTAAAAACTGACAATGGGGCCCCATTGCTGAGGACAACATCCGCCCCAATTGTACAGAAAGAAATAGAGCTGATGCCTGCATGGAATCTTTACTCCTCCATTCTAGACTCTGGTGTGGGAAGCCATTATGCCACAAAACCTTCAACCTATAATCTGTCATGCCTATAATAACACACAGAACTGTCGGAGTGCCCAACCAATATTTGGTTTAACTTGAGTTCCATGCCCCTAGAGGGAACCCATGCCCTAGACTGCCTGGCTGGCTGGGAATTGGATACTGGATAGCCCAGAGACTTAGGGTAGAACCTAACAAGACTGGCCAAAGTGGGGTCAGGAAATCAATAAAATGATTCCTAATGATATTCTAGGTGCCTCATCTGGTTGTCATCAGAGACGCTTCCTCCAGTAGCAGATGGGAGCAGGTGCAAAGACCCACAGTCAGACTTTATGTGGCGGGGCAGGTTGGGGGGAGAGAGTCTAAACTGGAAGTCTCCATTTTGTTCCTCCTCTTGGAAATAGGAGAACCCTGCAGAAGAATTGGAGGAAAGATTGTAGGAGTCAGATGGGATGGCGGACACCAGGAGAACAATACCCACTGAATCAACTAAGCAGGGCTCATATGGGCTCACAGAGAGTGAAGCAGCATGGGTCTGTACCGGTCCTCTGTGCATATGTTACTGCTGTTAGCTTGGTGTTTTTGTGGGACTCCTTGGTGCTTTTGAGGGAGGAGGTATATTTCTGACTCTTTTGCCTACTCTTGAGACTCTTTTACTCCTATTAGTTTGCCTTGCCCAGCTTGGATATGAGGCCTTTTGTCTTGTCTTATTGTACCTTGTTTGGTTGTTGTGTTTTGGAGACCTGCTCCTTCTGTATGGAAAATGGAAGGGGGCAGATTAGGGGGTGAGTGGAGGTAGGAAACTGCAAGGTGTGGTGGGAGGAAAAACTGTGGTAAAAATGTATTGTATGAGAGACCATTTTGTTTTCAATAATAAAAAATTGGGTCCCACCATAAAACTCAGACTAGCCTTGGGCTTGGAGTGGTCCTCCTGCTTCAGTCTTTAGAGTTCTGGAATTACTGAGATGTGCTATCTTACCAAGCTTTAGACCCCATTACTTAAAGGTTCTTCTCAATACTGCCACTCTGTAGACCACACCAAAAGTACTAGTTTAGTTCCAAGGGCCTCTCAAATCACACCCCAACCAAAGAAGTGACTTGTAGTGATATTAACTATGTAGACAAATTTAATGATCAGTAATCCTTGTTCCGTCCTATCTTGGACACATAACTGAGCCTTGGAAATTGTGTGTTTCAGCTCAGAATGCCAGTTGCTATGAGTGAAGCAACAACTCCTTTATTTCTCTCAAGTGAAAAAGGATCTGAGCTGATATCACAGTACTAGAATCTTCTAGTCTCTGTTCCTGAGTCATAATTACTACATTTTTATCCCCTAGCTTCATCTCTCCTCTCTCCAAAGAATGTAGAATCTACTTCCAGGACACCACATATTCCTGAATGCTGTGAGTATCAAGGTATGCACTGGGGAACATGCTTTGCACAGGAGCTGTCTAGTCTAACCAGTACCATTTTTCTAATAAAAAACAATCCCACCTGGGCATAGGCATGGTAAAGAGACCAGAGAACAGGAGAAAGCTGTATTCCCCCTATTCCTTATTACCCTTCTCCCTAGTTAAAGTCTGAGAACACCCAGAGTCTATCTAACAACATGGATGATTCATATTATACAAACTGAAAAATAAGGAACTAGCGAGAGAGATGGAGTGGAAGAGGAGGGAGGGAAAATGGATGACGAAAGAAAGAGAGATATCAGAGTAAGGGAGGGAAGGAGTGTTAAGGGGAAAACATCTGTTATGATAAATAGGAGTTTTGTCGTAATCTGTTCGTTCTGTGGTTAAGATTAACCTGATTACCAATATGAGGTGACCAGACAACCTGACTCTAACCATTGTGTTAGTTTGGTTCCTGGTAACATGATAAACACCATGGCCAATAGCAACATGAGGTGGAAACAGTTTATTTGGCTTACAGACTGAAGTTCATCATTAATAGAAGAAGGTAAAGCAGGAACTCAAGATGCTTGAGGTGGGAGCCATAGAGTGCTGTTCATTGGCTTACTTCCTGACTCACATTCAACCTTTCCTTATATAGCCCGGTCCTGCAAGCCCATCTGGAGGGCTTCACCCTCTTTCACCAATTAAGAATCAATAAAATGCCCCGAGAGGCCTGACCAATGGCCCAATGGATAAAAAACAATTCTGTTTCAACTCTTTCTTCCCGGGTGTGTCCAGCTCACAAACAAGAGCAGCCATCACAGCTATCTTTCCTGTTGTCATGGGGAAAGAATTATCCCTTGGCCAGAACCAGGTGATTAGCACTGCTCTTGACATGTATGACCATTAGAACGAGATATTCTTAAACTAGAGGCAAAAGTGGTTTGGGCTTCCTGTGTTTCACTCAGCTAGAACTCTTGATTCTGTCTACTAATGGGAAGCTCAGGAGTAAAAGTCAACAAGATCCTTCATTTGTTTTCTAATCAATGTTACAGTCAATAAAAATTAGCATTGATACAGATCAATAACTTTTGACAGAATGTGTATAACTTTGTTTAAACAGTAAATTCATTTCCCCTAGGAAATTCCCTTATCTACGTTTCATATATAGATCCAACCTAAAAGGTCAGCAATCTACTTCTCTGAATACAGGTTAGAGTTTCAGAGGAATGGAGCAAATCTGGATTCTTTTTTTTTTTTCAACATTCTTTGTTCTGTGCACTTGGTGTTTTAATTATTATTATTTTTTTTATTAACTTGAGTATTTCTTATATACATTTCGAGTGTTACTCCCTTTCCCGGTTTTCGGGCAAACATCCCCCTCCCCACTCAACTTCTTTATGGGTGTTCCCCTCCCCATCCTCCCCCCATTGCCGCCCTCCCCCCAACAATCATGTTCACTGGGGGGTTCAGTCTTGGCAGGACCAAGGGCTTCCCCTTCCACTGGTGCTCTTACTAGGATATTCATTGCTACCTATGAGGTCAGAGTCCAGGGTCAGTCCATATATAGTCTTTAGGTAGTGGGTTAGTCCCTGGAAGCTCTGGTTGCTTGGCATTGTTGTTCATAGGGGGTCTCGAGCCCCTTCAAGCTCTTCTAGTTCTTTCTCTGATTCCTTCAACGGGGGTCCTATTCTCAGTTCAGTGGTTTGCTGCTGGCATTCGCAAATCTGGATTCTTGATGTTTATTTTCTTCTACTACTACTCAGTGATCCCGAGGCATATCTATGATTTACACGTATTAAATATGAATTACTTCTATTGCTGAGTATCAGATATTTTATTTGATTAGTCATTTCTGGTTCCTGGACATGGGATCATGTTAACTGGTATGTTTGTGAGTTACTAAAAAGTATCCTTTCAGGTTTTACCTTCTTTTAGACTGTGATATCTTTCTCTGAGAGTGCTTAACATGATGAAAAATTGATTTTCATGAATGCAGTCAAAGCTACTGTTAACGGTAAATGTTTACCAAGTTGATTATCTTTGTTTTATAGTTGTGATCCTGAAAATGAATGCCTTGCTTGATGCCAGTGAGAAGAGTCCCAGAACAAGAAGGAAGTAGAAGTTTGGATGACTCAGTATTTCTCAACATGTACATCATATGCTTCGTTTGCAGAGGAATGAGTTGAGAAATTCATATAAACCATCCATTATATATAATGGATACATTTAACATAGTTATACCCAAGTAACCTATATGATACACAGCTTTCTAGTTTTTATTTATGTCACTCTGATAAGTACCATGACCAAAGCAATTTGAGGAGGGAAGGCTTTGTTTCATCTAACAGGTATATAGACCACCATCCATGGAAGCCAAGGCAGGATCTCAAGGAGGAGCTTGAAGTAATAACCATGGAAGAACATTCCAATCCGGGGTTTCTATCCCGTCTTTGACCATTTAGTTCCTAGATAAAACACACACATACAACCTTTATACTTAGAGTAAGACTTAAACAGCACAAAGTCTGGGAAGATGCCTAGCCTCTATGCCATTAGAATCTACTTTTCTATCAGTAACCCTGAGTTTTTACTTAGTTCTTACTATGTTTCATCTGGGATGCTCTTAACTTCAATTGTCCAGTTCTTTGGGCCACATTTTCATGACTCACCTAACCCATGGCTGCTTCTCTCTCCTTCGTTACCTTATTCTCCCCTTATGATTCTCCCCTGACCCCAACCCAGGAATCCTTACCCCTGCCTATGTATCTTCTGTCCAGCTATTGCTCTTGGCATCTTTATTTACCAATCAGAAATAACTTTGGGGCAGCGTCACTTGGTGTCACTTGGGTCTACCTTCAGACTCCAGGTCTTGGGGCTACATTTAACATTACAATACACAGCAAGACCAAACCTCAACAATGCCCCACAGATACCCTTAGAGTTCAATCAGGTCAAGAAAATTCTTCAACTTAGGTTCTGTTACAAAGAGACTTTAAGTTTGTGTCAAGTTGACAGCTGAAGTTAACAGTAACAGCTAACAGACAGCTAATTATTACAGTAACATTATATATAAATAAAAAGAATGTAAAAGTACCAATCAATGCTGATGGCAAGGAGAATAGAAATAGGCACAGAGGAATAAGAATTGACTGTTGAGTACATTGTCCCTATTATCATCATGTAGGCCTCTAAAAGTTCCTAGTTACACAGCCAAAGGCAAGCAGGCTTCATAAGTATTCCCATCTGTGAAAAGTTCACATCCAAGTGTCATAGAGCGGATTTGGGCAGTTTAGTATAGAATACTTGTTCTCCTTCTCCATGACTAATCAAGTAATGGACATAAAGAACTGGGTTAGAATAGACACATGGAGAGCAAATGCAAATGAATAGTAGAAGGAATTCAAAATGTATTAAAGCAGAGAGTTTCATTAGTTTCAAATTAGTGATCAATCAATCACTAGGCTGCAAGGAGGAAAGGGGACCACATTTATAGTCTTGGAGTGCAGGAAAGGTGAAAATTCTGTGAAAGTGTCTTCGTTGTATATATTGGTTCCAGACCCAGAAAACTAAATAGAAAGTATAGATATATACCCCTTAGTCATCCTCTCAGGGTTCCCCTTACCTTCTGCCATTAGCGTGGCACTTTGCCTGAAGAATGAGCCAATTCTGCCATATTGTTATTAATCAAAGTCCACCCATTCTGCTGGCTGCCACGCTAAGCGCTGGACATTTCACAAGCAATGATAAGCTGTAGAATGGCATGCATCCATGAATTTGTTACAGTGGTTTCACTGCTCTGAGAATATCTGCTAGGCTCTGCCTGCTCATTCTGCCTCCTTTCCTCCAGGGCCTGACAGCTATGCACTTTCTGTTTTGCTTCTTAGTTTCCTTAGAGGGTGTACTTTTAACCCATTGCAGCAAACCTGCAGTTAACATTTGGTTAGTTCAGTAGGAATACACGGTCGGTACAGTCAGCCTGCACTTAACATATTAGTTCAGCAGCATACAGGGACCTCACAAGAACACACTGCCCTTTAAACTTCTTGGCTTTTAATGAGAGTTGAGAGTCAAGAAATGCACTGTATTCAACTGCAGAGTTAAAATTTCCTGAAATCTCTAGTCCCTTGTGTTGACTTGGCTTGCTATCTGCCATTATATTTTAAGCAAAAAACTTAAATTAGTTCTTTATTTCTTTTAAAGTTTAAGATTATGATATAATTATAACCGTTTCCCCTCCCTCCAAACCCTCCTGTATACCTTTCCTTGGATTTAATTTTTGTGTGTGTCTGTTGAAGTTCCACTAGTAATTAATTCTTTGAACACTTAAATGTCTGAGAATTGCTTCACATTTAATTATTTTTGAGATAGTGAGCATCCTGATGGCACTTGCTGCTTGCCTTTAGTACTTTAAAAAATTATTCTAGGCTCTTCCAGCTTCTGTTGTTTCTGACAGCAAAGCTGATGCCCTTTGAATTTTTGTTGTTTATAAACTTTTTGCCTCTTTTGTCTACTTTTCAAGTTTCTTTTTCTGTCATATCTGCTCATTTGGTGTAAGTTTATTTATATTTGTTTATTTGCTCCTGTGTGTGTGTGTGTGTGTGTGTGTGTGTGTGTGTGTGTGTGTGTGTTGGCCAATGTATTGGGTACTTTACCAAGTAAGCCATTTCATGGCCCTAAAATGTATCTTGAGAGGAAAAAAAAATCAAACCGTCATTATGTTTGTTTGCTAACATAATTTTTCTTTATTTTTAAGGTTTATAGATGTAACTAGAACTATGCCTATGTATTTTATAATTCTATATTGAAAGCAAATTGGCGAGCTGATATTATTTCTTTTTCTTAGGAACAAGGCTAGTTTCTAGCAAAAATCTATGATATTGCTGATATTTTTTCACCTACTCAATAATATTAGTTTTCAGACACTGAGTTCATTTTCGAATCTCCAACTCCCATCATTGGGCATCTTTTATTAAGCAAGGCTTTCCTATTCTCAACAGACTAAGGAGAATGCACTGACCTTTAAGGAGAGAGATTATTCTCATATCTTGACGTCCTCATGTTTATCTTACATCACAGAGACAGCTCTTCATGGAAGAGCTTTCAGGTGGATCACTGACCAGAGCTAGTAACCAACCACAGGATGACAGAACATCTTGGTTTATTGTGGAGATCTGTGGTTCTTACTGTATACTATAAAATGTCTTCATATTTGAGAGAGACAAACTGTACATATGGTATTCATAAAACTATAAGCATGTCATATTTGGTTGCATGTTAAACGTCACTCAGGGCATATACACACATGTGCCAGAAATTGTTGTGATTTTTATGCTAATTCAGTTGTGCCTCCTGATAAGCTTACAGTAAAATAGTTTAATGAGACTCATGTTTAATAGACAAAGAGTTTAAATACTGTTTCCAAGGTAACAAATGGCAGAGTCAAAATCTGAACACTTATAATTATATTGTAGGCCTTGAACTCTTGTGCACTATTCTGGTTTCATTTTGTTAATTAATACTTTTGTTCAAAATAATTACTCAGTCACATAGCTGTTATGGATCTGCAGCAGGGAGAGCTGAGCACGTGAATACGTATGTCTAAGTTGAGCATGTAAATGTAGATCTGAGTGTATACAACTTTACATAGGATGTTTGAACATAATATGTATATGTGTATATGTGTGTATAAATGTATATACTGATATATATATATCAATTATAATAATTGATTATATATATATATATAATGTGATAAGGAAGAAACCTTATACATGACATATTTCCATAAAGAAAATAAAGCTTTCCATAAAGCTTGTAGGAAGAAGACTATAACTAATTCAGAGAAACATTCTCCATTACAAATAACATACGTATTGCAGTTTAAGTTATAATCACTTTTTCTGCATTTCCCTTAGATGCAAAGAACTTGACAAAAGTACAAACTCATGTGATGCAATCAGATATGGAAAGGACCACTTTTCTTCTGTAGGCTGTGTGGGAGCTAGGGAATAACATGATGAGACATGGAGTGGATCAGGACTCAGAGAAGGACACACCTACCTTAGGACTAGGAAGGCAAGCAACCTTGGCTACAAGCCTCTGACTGAATTACACAGATATCTGTCTTCTACTTACCAAGACAATTGTGTGTTCATGAGGAGAGTTTCAAGTATTGCATAGCTGCATCTCAGAACTGAATAGTATTCACTCCTCTCAGAGATGCCTGGCATGTTCTGCAGGTTACTTCTGATAATAATTTTATCAATTAACTCAGCAGTTATATGAGGCATGTCACATACAATAAAAGATGTTGTTAAACATCTTATTTAATCTGATGTTCCAGTCCTTTTACTTAGGGTTCAAGATATATGTTCAGAGGTCATAACAAAGGAGGGTATATTTTTCTAAGCTTAGCATTGTTTTCTTTTAAGGTATACACACACACACACACACACACACATATACACAAGAGAGAGAGAGAGAGAGAGAGAGAGAGAGAGAGAGAGAGAGAGGCATAGACATAAACACATAAACACATAGAGACAGCGGGAGAGGGATGCATTTTCACAGCAGTGGAGACCATAGAGAAAACTGCAGCTAGTTAAAATTTAGACAACTAGTCATATTATTCCTAGGTCCAGTTAACGCATCTGTAATAGAACCTTTACACAAAAGGCCCAGAAAACACCATGGAAGAGTAGGCAGAACAAAAGCTAGAGGACCAGGACACCTGCTGACATACTGTGTCTTTTATATTGTCCAAGGAATCTGTATCATTGCAATCTCAGAACTATAGTAGCCTAAGTCTTAAACAATGACAGTTTACAATCCAATGCGGATAGGGGAAATTTCACCAGGCCCCACCCCTAGACAAATAGCCAGACTGTGAGAGAGAATCTTCTCCAGGGTTAAGCTCTCCAGTGGGTTGTCCAATACCAAGAAGTCAGTCCTAAAACCATATACATAAAAGCAACACAAAAGAACCTTGCTGGGCTATATATTTATATATTCATGTATCAATAATAATCAAGGAGGAAGAGAAAGGAAAAGATATAACACATTGAAGAAGAAAGGCATGTGGAGTGGAAAAGGGAACAGTGACAGGGAACAGGATATGATAATAGGAGATTAAAGATGATCAAAGTACCCTACATACATGTATGAAATCTCATAACGAAATGCATTGTATTGTACAATTAACAAGAAGCCAATAAAAAGGAAATTTTACATTTCTATAAGGATAATAATGAAGAAAACCACTACATGTTACTGCCAGCAAGATAAAAACTTCCCTTCTGCGCATGCTACAAATTCATCAAGTATTTTTGAATTATATAAAATTTAGTTGAAGTCATTATTCATGTGGAGTTTGGAATTTTGTTCATTTGATTTAATATTAATTGTAGTCATTTTTTCCTATGCATTAAACATTTGTACAAATCATCATTTTTATGATAGTTTTTATAATTCTCCTCTGTAATTTAGATAGCCATTTTGTTATCTCATTCCATTTAACATATATCAGGAGATATTATATCACTAATAATTTCTGAATAATATTAAATGATAATTATGGATCAAGACATAAATATTTCTATCTTTCTTGGTATGTTGCCTAATTATGCTAAGAAAATTTTTAGAATTTCTTTGCGAAACTCTGGCCAGTAGCTTAAAGTTGTACTTGTCTCAAAAATCTGTCTTCAATTCCATGTATATGGGTATGTACACATAAACTTACGAATGTGTTAATTTCCTTCCATATCTATTACTTATTTTATTTTATTTATCTATTTAATTTTAACCTAGAATGTAGGTTAAAATTCAAACTGAGCTTTTAACAATTATAATTATTATTTTAAATTAAATTTCCTGATAAATTTAGTCATAGTTGCATTTCTTCTATTGCTAGATTAAATTGATTCTGAAAGCTGTAGTCCACTGACACTGTTAAGTATTCTATGTGTTGAGCCTTCAACAACTCATTCCTCACAGTTGACCCTAGATCAGGAATGTGGACTTTGGACAAATAGTCAAATTATCAAAAAGAATTCCTCATGGGAAACCTCAAAACCAGTGTGTATGCTATACCAATTATGCTATATCTTGTCGGGAAACAACTGAGAGGGAATATTGTTTAATGCTTTAACTGAGTTTTGTAAGATAAAGTCTGAAATGCTTGCTCTATGCCCAAAACAAGAGAGCAGTGTCATCATGGCCTCTACTTTCTAAAGTAGAAAAACACAGATGACATAAGAGCCTTCACGGATAACCAAGCCTTTAACACAAAAGGTTTTTAGGTTTTCTTATGGGTTGCAGGGAATGCAGGAATAAGAGGAAATGGCTATATACTCTGTCTTACATCTTCTAGAGAGACTGAAAAGAGACAACTCTCCTTACTTCAACAGTAGAAGCTGTGTGTTATTTTCTGCTTTAAGCTAGAGTGGAGTCTCATCAACAGGGCTTGGCATCTAGAGGCCTCTCCCTTCATTACCTATATCTTCAGGGTTTTTGTATCCCTTAGCCAATTAGAATAATTTAGTATCCTTGGGGCATCTTAATTTAGCAACGGGACTTCCGTGTATTCAGTGTACATGCAGCACTGAACATTGGAGCTAGTATTATTGGGGGAAATTAACCTGTTATTTGTATTATAAGATGTTGCAGACAATGTGTATAATTTTGGGGGCTTAATGGAAGCTGAGGAGTTGGAGCGGAGAGCTGAGACATTTTAATTTAGATGAAAAAAGCTATGGAAATTGCTTTCTTTAGAAATCTTTCCCAGATCATTGGAAGTGACCCCTCTTTTCTATGGAAGAAGAACTTTCCACAAGCCCCTTTCATAATGTAAGAAACTGTCCCATGATGCTCAGGACCAGGCCTTGGAGTGGGGAATGAATGCCTTGTTATTAAAATTGCTGGAGATCCATCTAAAGTAGAGCTATTTTGAGAAAAGAAATCTTTGACTGGATGAAGCGGAGGAGTGGGTCATAAAAATGACCATCTGGGTCTGACATAGTCCATCTTTATGCTAGAATTCTCATCTACACTTTCTTAAGAACATGAATTCTTGCCTCCTTGCTCTGACAAAGCATAAGCCATAGAGAACATGAGAGTCTGGCTCTAGGTCAAGCACGTAGGTTATTAAGAGAGTGAGGAAGACTGGAAGTGAGAAAAGTAACTACTCTGTCTCTCCAATGACCTGGCTTCCTGGGGACAGGACTGAGTAGTAGATGAACCAGGTGGGTCAACTAGGGACATATCAGCAAGAGGTAAGAATGACAATAATTGTAGGCTTGACTTTCTATAGTAAGTCTGGAAGTAGGTCACTCTGTGTCGATAATTTAGGAACAGATGGCTTATAACTCTTCTTTCTCAGCCATCACATGGACTCTGAGATCACAACTGAAGTGTGAAGGGTAGGGGGCATTACTTTTAAGTTCAGTATGTCACTGTTCAACAGAGCGGTTTTGTTTCAGACTTTTAAATAATTTTCTTTACTTTTCTTGATACAGAGCTACATCAAAAGCTATTCTAAGTGCAAAAACACTTTCCAAGGCAACATTTGACTTAGCCTTTCCAGCTGAGTTGGTAATAGAGACTCAGTTGATACTACCTTCTTTGAGAGTCAGCTGTGTGCTTAGCCATTCTCAGCTGGTGCATGCTGGTAGACTGCATGTGTGTGTGTGTGTGTGTATTATACATATATATATCAAGAAAAAAAAATATATATATATATCAAGAAAATGCTCAAGAAGGAGATTTTGAAAGGAACAGTATCAATCCTTAAGTTAGACTTACACGAACTAAATACTTCCAGTGACATTATTTTGCATACAGCAACAGCATCAGCAAATCATCCCGGAGTATATACTGATTAAAAGAGATTAATTTTAAGAACAAAGAAAAGAAAAAAATTACCAAAAAAGACCTAATTATAAAGGTTATTGAGAGTTTATATTAATATCTTGGAGAGTATTCTTTATAAGCAGGATATCCTGCAGAAGTTTTTACCCAAACGTTTTAGTTGGAGACTGTAATGCTTCATTCTCTGTAAGCACTAGAGGCATTGAACAGAAAATGAATACACTTATATAAGTCAGAACGACACTATTGAGGCAATGTAGTAATCAAAATGAACAAAACATAACATGATAGCAATGCAATGAAAAGATTATGAAGGATATATGGTCAAAATGCTGTGGTAATGCTGAGCCATGAAATAAGTCAAGAAATTTTAAAGAATTTATGTTATGAAACTATTCATAGGCTATATGAAATAAAGTTAGAAAGCAATAATACTTGGAAATCCCCAAGTATTAAAAAATTAAGTCAGCTATTCAGGGTGTTAAAAAGAATACACATTTGAGCAAGACCATACTCAAAGTTCATGTACCATAATTTGTGGATACAGCTAAAGTAATCATTGAATTAAGGAACTAAATTTGCATATCACCAGCACTTGAGAGATAGAGACAGCAAAGTACAGGTCACTTAGGCAGACTCTAGAAGGATCTTAAATCAAAGCTGAATTTTTACCTAATTAGATTTTTAACAAGCACATGAAATAATAAGTAGATAAAAGAAAATCATAAGAACCAAAATATCAAACAGGAAAAAAATCAACACTGTGTGTGTGTGTGTCTGTGTGTCTGTGTGTCTGTGTGTGTCTGTGTGTGTCTGTGTGTGTGGTGTGCATGCATGATTGCATGCATGAGCTGGGGATCCTGGATTAGCTGGAGTGAGAGGTGAGCATATCTGGGAGGCACTGATGTAAGGGGAGGAGAAACCGGCTTCTCCTTGTCTGACTTAGGCAAAAGCTTCCTGATGATTTCTTTCAAACCGCCCTTCACTGACAGGACAATTTCTCAGCAGAAGACTGGAAGCACTCAGAGAACATGTAAATGAAGCAGAGGTGGCACTGACATGGAAAGAATAGCAATATTACCCTAATGGCTGTGAAATACAATATAATCATAGGAGGAAATTTACCCTGAAATTGTGCTCATCTGCTTTATGGAGAAATCTCCTTGGCATAGGCCTCCCAGGCTCTTTTCTACTGTGAGACACAGGACAGACAAAGCTCCCTTCCATGTCTCCTTGGAGTCAAGGCAGCACTCTTCACCCTGAAGTTACAGAATTTTCCTGGGGTTTGTCCTCTGTCAAGAGGGGTGTCTTGTGCTTACAAAACTTTCCAGTCTAAAGGGATTTTTTAGATGCCTACTATCTGGCTCTGTCCCAGCGACATCAGCTGAGAGAGTTTTTCTACTGACTTGAAGAAACAGGGATTTATTCAAGCCAAAGTGAACCCTAACGTTCCAGAGCTGTGGCCACCAGAGGTGAACCTCATGACCTGACAATTCAAAAAGAAAATATAAAACAAAGATTTCAATTTTCTTCACATTTGGGAAATACTTTCAAGTTTATCTTGAACTACTTAGGACTCTAGCTGTAAGCGAAGGGGTTTGTTCCTGAACAGGGTCTTTTTGGCTCCTTGCCTCTTTCTAGATTCCCTGTCTTTTCTTCAACCCAGGACTTTAGGTCAGACATATGATTCTCTCTGTCTCTTCTAGATTTCTCCCGTTAGCAGGACTGTGGTCCTCCCTGTATGGCATGGGTAGAAATTTGATTTATCTCCTCTGTTTGAACCAGCATCTGTTTAGTAGGAGTCAGCTACTACCTTTCTTACACTCCTCAGACACTCATGTGAACGACCCTGTGTACTTTAAAGGGGTGACTGCCCTTGATTCGTGGCCTCAGATTATTTGTTGATTGTCCTTTACCTACACTAAATGTAGGTGTCACAGTAAAAGGTCCAGGGGACGGAGGCTCATCTTCAGAGATAAGGTCACTTGCAAATATATAAATGTGCACACACACACACACACACACACACACACATACACACACACACAGAATCCTTTTCTCTTCCTGTTTAGTTTTGTGAGTGTGTGTATTTGTGTATGTGTGTGTTGTTTTTTTGTTTTTTTTTTTTTGAATGAAATGCACCTCAAACCATTATAGCCAAAAAAATTCTCATTTTTGGTTCTTTGTTATTCCATCTACTTGAAGCAGGAGTTTGTTCCCAAATGCAGCTTTCTTAAGACAAGTGATACAGAAGCACACTGGAGAATTGAGAGACATAGACACTTGAGGGGATAGAAAGTGAGAAGGGTGATCTAACTGGATTTCATAACTAAGTTTCATGCTTCCAGACTCACTCTCCTCTCATGTATTAGACACTCCTTCGCAAGTGGCAGTCTACGAAGGTGAAGGATTTTCCTGTCCTTCCTGAAGCTACAGGACTTCAGGGAAAACAAAAGTGCCCTCTGCTTCTATTTCAAACACACTGTGCTTCTCTTCTCTGGTGCTTCAGGAGTCCCAGGTGCTGGTTAATGAGAGACATTCATTCCCCTTTTTATCAATGAACCGTTCTGAATGAGCACGTGTGTCTCTGACCCTGAAGTAGAGAGAGGTGAAGACACACATCATCCAAGAGTTAGAGCAGGAGCAAAGGCACCAGAGAAAAGCTGGAGGCTCTGCACTGAAGGAGATAATGATGAGAACAGAGCCGTGACTGAATCCCAGTGCTCTCCTTACTCTCCTGTGAACTGTATGCTACTATCTTTGTAAGGAGAGAAACAGAACTGAGATGCATTGGGATTCAGGCCAAAGTCCTGCACCTTGTCCATGTGGGCTTGTTTGATCTCAGTGTAGGCTCTGTACATGTAATGAATGGCAAATCATAGCCCATGCTGCATGGCATAATTCCAGGTTCTTGCTTGGAAAAACCCCAGGATGAAAGAGGGGTTTGTTTATTTTTTAAGAGTGACTTCTTGGTGCTACCACGTGCCTCCATACTGCCCTGTGGGAAGGAGCAAAAGATTTTATAATGAGGAAATAAATAGTGTGGTCAGGAGACATTACCTAGTGTACAGCTCGTGCTTCACAAATATTTGTGCAAGAAACAGCAGGGCATTTTAGGAAAGCCGGCATTGGCTATTTGCTACTCCAATGTGATATTTCTGAAGTGTAATTTCAGGAATTTCATGATGTTTTGCCTTTACACTGGAACACACCACTTAAAAGAAGCATTCTTGAAGGAAATAGAAGGAACATCACACACACCTAGACTCACCTAATTTATTTA
Organism: Rattus rattus; assembly: GCF_011064425.1. Classification (NCBI taxonomy): domain Eukaryota; kingdom Metazoa; phylum Chordata; class Mammalia; order Rodentia; family Muridae; genus Rattus; species Rattus rattus. The sequence continues at coordinate 22,097,072 of NC_046161.1, read as the reverse complement.
TCAGAATAGTCCTCTAAATCAGAGAGTGCATGGTCCTCACTTCACGTAGTAAGAGATTAAGTTTCAGGAAGTTAACGTAACATGAACTAGGGAAATGAATTTGAGTTAATATCATTTGCACTTAATGTTCTCATTTATAAGAATAGGAAATCTATGTTGAGATCATGTGATTGCTGTGAGGGTTAATTAAGACTGTATCAGAAAAGAACCAAGTACAGTTTATTGGAGATGGAAAATGACTGCAATTCTTGTTCTGTCTTCCACTGTAGACAAATTTACAAGGTAGTGCTGTAAGAGTCTTACAAATGAGGTTAAGAATCTATTATGTATGTTATAATATGAGCACAGGATTTACTTATTTATATCCTGACTTATTATATTTAAGGACTCTTAGGATCCTGTATAAAGTTTTTTCGAATAAATATTTTTATTGATTGCTTGGGAATTTCACATCATGCACCCTGATCACACTATTTCCCAGTCCTCTTAGATTTGTCTCCCTAACTTTGTGACCTCCCCACCAAAAGAAGAAGAAAAAAAAAAACTAAAAATTGTATTGCCCATTTACTCACTGGAGCATAGTCAAATTCCCAAATGACCAGCCCTTGAAAAACAAAAAATGGAGTCCTTCCCTACCTGAACACCTCTCAGAAGCCATAGGTCAGTCACAGAGATCATTATTACAATTTTGAACAATATTTTTACATATATGAGTGATCTGTCTTCACACACACCAAAAGAGGGAATCACATCCTATAACCCATTGGTTGTGAGGCACCACATGGTTTCTGGGAATTGATCTCAGGAGCTCTGATTATCTAGTACTCTTAAGTGGTGAGCCATCTCCCCTGCCCCCGTCACAATTCTTTTTAATGACTTTCTGTTTAGGCTGTTAGATTTTGGAGAAGGGTAAAGTGTTGAGGAGGGGCTTGGGTTGTCACAGAAGTTTTCTGTGGCACTTTGAATATGTGTGGCCCAGGGAGTGGCACTATTAGATGGTGTGGCCTAGTAGCAATTTTAGACATGTTTGAGAAAATATGTTACTGTCAGGGTGAGCTTTGATACTCTCCTCCTATCCATGCGGGATCTAGTACCCTACTGTTTGTCTTCAGAACAAGGTATAGAACTCTCAGCTCCTCCAGCACCATGCCTGCCTGGATGCTGCCATGCTCCTGGCTTGATGAAAATAGGCTGAACCATTGAACTTGTAAGCCATGCCCATTAGAATGTTGTCATTTATAAGGGTTATCTTGGTTATAGTGTCTCTTCCCATCAACCTAATACACCTCATGTGTTCCTCTTTCTCAACTGTGAGTCTGCTGTCATTGATACCACCGCAAAGGAAGTTTCCATGTCCTTTACAGTCAGTGGGAACAACAACTGTGGACTTCTGCATGGTTTCTGGCAATAGCACAGACCGGGGACATCCACATGGTCTCTATCCTTAGCAGCTTTACCTAGGACAAAGGGCCCATGGTGATGCCATCTAGGCTCCAGCAGGCTGTGTAACCTCAGTCCTATTGCCTGAAGGCTTCTGTAACTAACTTCATTCAAAGTTTCCTAACTTTTCCCAGCTTTCCTAAGTAGATATCTCATTCCTGACATTTACATCATTCTAGAATCATCACTTCAGCTTAAGCTTCACTTTCATAGCTTGACATCTATCTTCTCAGGCCTTCTGATAGACCTTTTGAACCTTCCTTCATATTGCCTGTCTCATTCGCTTTTTTCTTAAACAGCACAGATTGCTATGGCCTTTCCAGTCTTACTTTGTTCACGCCCTTTGCAATGCAAACCTAGTAGTAGGTAGATTCTATAGTCAACTGTACATGCACCTAGTATCCTTTTACTTTAGGTGTAGAGGACTCTGAGTGCACATAAAAAGAACTGGCTCTTGAGGTTTCAGAGTGGATCAAAGACTCTAATCAGAATTGGGCTAAGGGTCATTTTTCCTACATTCTGTCTGTGCTACAAAAATACAAATGAGCCTTAATTCAACAGTAATGGAATAATTCATAAAGGAAATCACAAGTCTGTATAAAATTCAGACTGTGGCATGATTCTTTACCTCCACATTTTTCAGGCTTATGGATGGTGAAAATTCAAAACAAAAGGCAGAGCAAAAAGATGTGATGATATTCTCACAGTTTAACCAACAAATCACCTATTGGCTATCATATGAGTGCATTTGAAATTGCACAGCAAACAGGTAAACAAACAAAAGGCTGCAGTTACTAAGGAGAATAGGGTCATGGAGAGGAACTTAAGCCATGCTCTTGAATGACAGTAGCAGGAAGGTGCCTTGAAGATAAGAGCCGACCTATGAAAGGTTCCTTGGAAACCTTAAAACAGATTTCCTGAGAAGATAGAGCCCCCAAAGCTTGCTATTGAATATAACAGGCTGTAGAACTGTTTCCCCAGGGCTCATGGGGCTATAACTTACAAACAAACTTCAAGCAACTCCCTGTTCTATAAATAGTAACATGCACCTCAATACCGTCACAATGCATTCTTGTATATTTCCCACTTATACTGCTTTATTTTCACTTACGGATGGATTTGGAGTTCATGTAATGTAGCTATTCAGTGGTATGGCAATCCTTTCAGTCTAAAAATATAAAGATGCAGTAAGACTAGGCAAATACCATTTATCACCAGGAGACCTGCTCTTTATCTAAAGGGAAATGAAGGAGCAATGGATCTTGGGGCAAGGGGAGGTGAGGAAGGATACTGAGGGGAAAGGAGGGAATACTGTAGTAGGGATATATTATGTGAGAAAAGAATGAATAAATAAAATAAAATTTGAAAGCAAACTTAAAAAATGTTAAATTAGGATCAAATAAAACATTTAAAGAATCCCATAACCCCCAAAGAAATAGAAGCAGTCATTAGAAGTCTCCCAACAACAACAACAACAAAAAGTCCAGGGCTAGATGGTTTTAGTGCAGAATTCTCTCAGACCTCCAAAAAAGATCTAATTCCAATACTTTTCAAACTATTCTATGAAATAGAAACAAAAGGAACACTACACAATTCTTTCTGTGAAGCCACAGTTACACTGATATCTATACTACACAAAGACCCAACAAAGAAAGAAAACTATTTCCCTTATGAATATTTATGCAAAAATACTCAATAAAATTCCAGAAAATTAAATCCAATAACAGAGAAAATGATCATCTACCATGATCAAGTAGGCTTCATCCCAGGAATGCAGGGGTGGTTCAATGTATGGTAATCCATCAATATAATCCACTATATAAACAAACTCAAAGAAAAAAACCATATGATCATCTCACCAGATACTGAGAAAGCCTTTGAAAAATACAGCATCCATTCATGTTAAAAGTATTGGAGAAATCAGGAATTCAAGGTTCATACCTAAATATAGCAAAGCAATATTTAGCAAACCAATCAGAACATTAAACTAAATGGAGAGAAACTCAAAGCAATCCCATTAAAATCAGGGATAAGACAAGGCTGCCCACTCTATCCCTACTTACCCAATATAGTACTTGAAATTCTAGCAAGAGCAATTAGACAACAAAAGGATAGTAAAGAAAAACTTCATTCCTACAAATTAATAGGAATGAAGTTAGATATCATTGTTTGCAGATGATGTGATAGTATATATAAGCAACCCAAAAATTTCTATCAGAGATCTCCAACAGCTGATAAACAACTTCAGTTAGATATTAAAATAACTCTAATAAATCAGTAACCTTCCTCTATTCAAAGGATGAAAGGGCTGAGAAAGAAATTAGGGAAATATGTCTCTTCATTATAGTCACAAATAATAAAGAATATCTTGGTGTGACTCTAACCAAATAAGTGATGGACAGATCCCTTATGCTCATATATTGGCAGAATTAATATTATAAAAATGGCCATCTTCATGAAAGCGAACTACAGATTCAAGGCAATCCTCATCAAAATTCAACTCAATCCTTCATAGAGTTAAAAAGAGAAATTTTCAAATTAATTTTGAATAACAAAAAACCCAGGATAGTGAAAATTATTCTCAACAATAAAAGAACTTCTGGGAAAAATCACCATTGCTGACCTCAAGCTACACTATAGAGCAAAAGTAATAAAAACTGCCTGGTATTGGTACAGAAACAGGCAAGTAGATCAATAGAACATCAGAAATGAACCCATAAACCTATGGTTACTGGATCTTTGACAAATAAGCTAAAACCATTCAGTGGGGGGGGGGGAAAGAGCATTTTCAACAAATGATGCTGGTTCAACTGGCAGTCTGCATGTAGAAGAATTCAATTTTACCCATTCTTATCTCCTTGTACAAAGCTCAAGTTCAAGTGGATCAAGAACCTTGACATAAAAACAGATACACTGAATCTAATAGAAGAGAATGTGGAAAAGAGCCTCAAACACATGGGCACAGGGGAAAACTTCCTGAACAGAATGAAAATGATTTATTCCTTAAGATCAACAATTGACAAATGGGACCTCATAGTATTGCAAAGCTTCTGTAAGGCAAAGGACACTGTCCATAGGACAAAATGGCAACCCACAGATTGGAAAAGAACTTTACTAACCGTACATCTGATAGAGGGCTAATATGCAAAATATATGAAGAACTCAAAAAGTAGACTCCAGAGAACCAAACAACCCTATTAAAATCGGGGTACAAAGCTAAACAGAGAATTCTCAACTGAGGAATCTTGCATGGCTGAGAAGCACTTAAGAAAGTGTTCAACATCTTTAGTCATCAGGGAAATGCAAATCAATATTACCCTGAGATTCCACTTCAAACCAATCAGAATAGCTAAGATCAAAAAGTCAAGTGATAACAAATGTTGGAGAGGATGTGGAGAAAGAAGAACACTCTTCCATTGCTGGTGAGATTGCAAGCTGGTATAACCACTCTGGAAATCAGTCTTGTGGTTCTTGAGAAAACTGGAAATTGTTCTACCTGAGGACCCAGCTATACCACTCCTGTGTATACCCAAAAGATGCCCCAACATGTAACAAAGACACATGCTCTACTATGTTCATAGCAGCCTTATTTATAATAGCCAGAAGCTGGAAAGAACCCAGATGTCACTCAACAGAAGAATAGATACAGAGAACATGATACATAGATACAGAGATACATTTACACAACGGAACATTACTCAGCCATTAAAGACAATGACTTCATGAAATTTATAGGCAAATGGATGGAACTAGAAAATATCACCCTGAGTGAGGTCACCCAGCCACAAAAGAATACACATGGTATGTAATCACCGATAACTGGGTATTAGGAAAAATTCAGAAAACCCATGATAAAACTTACAAACCATAGGAAGGTCAAGAAAAAGAAAGTCCAAAGTGTGGGTGCCTCAGTCCTACTTAGAAGTGGGAACAAAATAATCATGGGAGGTTGAGGGAGGGAGGAACTTGGAAAACAGGAGTCAGAATTACATGTGCTCCAGATGTACAGAGGGACAGAAATTGAACAAAGATGTATAGCAATGGGGGATCAGAAACTGGGGGCAGCCACCAGAAAGTCCCAGATGCCAGGAAAGCAAGGGCCTCCAAGGACCCAATGGGGATGACATTAGCTGAAATACCCAACAAATGGGAGAGAGAACCTATACAGACCATATCCAGAGGTTAGGCATGGCCCCCAGTTGAGGGATGGGGCCACCCACATTTCACAAAATTTTAACCCAGAATTGCTCCTGTCTAAAGGAAATACAGAGACAAAGAGTGGAGCATAGACTGAAGGAAAGACCATCTAGAGACTGCTCCACGTGGAGATCCATCCAATATGTAGCCACCAAACCCAGACACTCACTGATGCCAAGAAGTACTTGCTGACAGGAGGCTGTTATGGATGTCTCCTGAGAGGTTCTGTCAGAGTCTTATGTAGATGCTGACAGCCAACCATGGGACTGAGCATGGGCACCCATTGGAGGAGTTAGGAGAAGGAGTGGAGGAGCTGAAGGGGCTTGCAATCCCATAGGAAGAACAACAATATCACCAACCAGATCCCCCAGAGCACCCAGGAACTAAACCACTAACCAAAGAATACACATGGAGGGACCCATGACTCTAGCTGCATATGTAGCAGAGGATGGCTTGTCTGGCATCAATGGGAAGGGAAGCCCTCAGTCCAATGAAGGCTTGATGTTCCAGCATAGGGGAATGCTCGGGTAGTAGGGTGGGAGTGGGTGGGTAGGCGGGAGAGCAACCTTGTTGAGGCAGGGGTTGTTGGGCTGGAATGTAAGGGGTTGGAGGGGAAACTGGGAAGGGGATAACATTTGAAATAAACAAAATAACCAAAAAATGTTGAAAAAAAAGTTGACAACTTGGGTTTAGAGATGACTGTTAAAAAGACAAAGCAAAATATGATATATGAACAAAAAATTTAAAAATAAATAATTTTAATTAAAATTTCAGTAGGAAACAGAATATAAAAGATAGAAGAGAAAACCACAGGAATAGAAGATGCAATAGAGGAAATCAATATACAAGACACAAAAAATGCCAAATCTAAAAAAGATGTCTAACACAAAACATCCAGGAAATTTGGGGCTCTATGAAAAGACCAAGCCTAAGAATAATAGGAACAGAAGAGAGAGAATATTAACAGCTCAAAAGCCTAGAAAATATCTCCAACAAAATCATAGAAGAAATTTCCTTAATCTAAAGAAAGAGATGCCTATAAATATATAAAACATTTACATCAAATTGATTAGACCTCCAGCTACATAATAATCAAAACACAAAATGTACAAAACAAAGAAGGAATATTAAAAGCTTAAAGGGGAAAATGCCAAGTTACATATAATGTCAGGCCTATGAGAATTACACCTGACTTCTCAACTGAGACTCTAAAAGCCAGAAGGGCCTGGGCATATGTCTTGCAGATCATAAGAGCCCACAGATAACAGCCCATACTACTATACCCAGCAAATTTTTCAATCACTGTAGATAGAGAAAACAAGATAGTCCATGACATAAGCAAATTTAAACATTATATTTTCATTAATCGAGCCCTACAGAAGATACCAGAAGGAAAACTCCAAAACAAACCACCAAAAAACGAAAAGATCTCTCTCTCTCTCTCTCTCTCTCTCTCTCTCTCTTCTCTCTCTCTCTCTCTCTCTCTCTCTCTCTCTCTCTCTCTCACACACACACACACACACACAACTAACACTAACATCAAAATAACAGGAATTAACAACTATTGGTCATTGATATCTTTCGACAACAATGGATTCAACAATAAAAATAAACAGGCTAACAGTGGATGCAAAAACTGGATTCTTCTTTCTGTCGCGTACAAGAAACATACCTCTGTAACAAAAAGAGGCATCTATTCAAAGTAAAGGGCCAGAAAAGGTTTTGCAAGCAAATGAACCCAAGAATCAAGCAGGAGTAGCCATTCTAATATCTTATGAAGTAGACTTTTAACCAAGAGTAGTCAAAAGAGATGGAGGACATTTCATAGTCATCAAAAGAAAAATCCACCAAGATGATATCTTAAATTGAACATCTATGCCCCAAATGCAAGGGCAGTCACATTCATAAAAATTAAAGCTTAAATCACACATCAAACCCCAAACATTAATAGTAGAAGACTTCAACATCCCATTCTCACCAATGGATAAATAATCAAGACAGAAATTATGCAGAGAAATAATGAAACTAACACACATTATGAATCAAAGGACCTAACAGATAAATACAGAACATTTCACACAAAACAAAATAATATACTTTCTTCTCAGCACCTCACCAAACTTTCTCCACAACTGACCATATACTCGATGACAAGCAAGTCCCAACAGATAAAAGAAGATTGAAATAACCCCTTGCATCTTATCAGATAACCATGGATTAAAGCTGGATTTCAACAATGACAACCGAAACCTTACAAACTTATGGAAACTGAACAACTCTTTACTCAATGACCACTTTGGCAAAGAAGGAATAAAGAAAAGAATTAAAGACTTTATTAAAACATATCCAAATTTATAATGAAAGCAGTTTTAAGAAGAAAGTGCCTTCATAAAAAATCTAGAGATGTTATACTAGCAACTTAATAGCACATCTGAAAGTTCTTGAAGAAAAAGAAGCAAGCATACAAAAGAGAAATAGTAGAAAATAATCGAATTCAGTGCTGAAATCAACCAATTAGAAGTAAAGAGAATACTATAAAGAATAAAAAAAAAACCCAAGAACTGGTTCTTTGAGAAAATCAACAGGATAGATAATCCCTTAGCTAACCTAACTAAGAGGCAGAGAGAGAACATCCAAATTAACAAAATCAGAATTGAAAAGGGGGACACTGAGGAAATCCAAAGAATCATTAGTTCTTAGTTCAAAAGTCTATACTCCATAAAATTGGAAAATGTAAATGAGTTGAATAATTTTCTGAGTAACTTCAACTTACCAATGTTAAATCAAGATCATATAAACAATAACTAGTCACATAACTCCCAAGGACATGGAATCATTAAAGGTCTCTCAACAAAAGAAGATGCCACCCAGGGCTAAATGGTTTTAGCACAGAATTCTACCAGCATTTCAAAGAAGATCTAATACAAATACTTCTAAATCTATCCCACAAAGGAGAAACTGAAAGAACATTGCCAAACTCATTCTTTGAAGTCATAGTCACCCTGATACCTAAATGTAAGACTCATCAGTGAAAGAAATTTTAAGATCAATTTTCCTCATGAAAATCAATGCAAAATTACTCAAAAATACTTGCAAACCATATCCAAGAACACATCAAAAATATCATTTACCATCATTAAGTAGGCTTCATCCCAGGGATGCAGGGATGGTTCTACATATAAAAATCCATCAGTGAAATCTATTATAGAAATAATTGGAAGAAAAAAGATCACATGAGCCATTTATTTAATAGTAAAAATGTCTTTGGCAAAATGCAACACCCCTACAAGTTAAAAAGTCTTGGGGCTGGGGATTTAGCTCAGTGGTAGAGCGCTTACCTAGGAAGCGCAAGGCCCTGGGTTCGGTCCCCAGCTCCGAAAAAAAGAACCAAAAAAAAAAAAAAGTCTTGCAGAGATCAGGAATACAAGGCCTATACCTGAACACAATAAATGCAATATACAGCGAGTCAATAGACAACATTAAATTAAATGCAGAAAAACTGTAAGCAATCCCAATAAAATCAGGGACAACATAAGGCTGCCCAGTTTCTCCCTATTTCTTCAACACAGTACTTGAATTTCCAGTTAGAGCAATAAGAGAACTAAGGATTACCAAGGGTATGAAAATTGGGAAGAAAAAGGGCTAAGTATTGCTATTTGCAGATAATAAGATTGAATACATAAATGGCCCCAAAATTTCTTCCAGAAAACATCTAAAGCTGAAAAACACCTTCAACAAGGTGGCTGGATACAGAATTAACTCTAAAAAAAGTCAGTAGCCCTTCTTTATACAAAAGATAAATGAACTAGAAAGAAAATAGCCACAAATAATATAACATATCTTGCTGTATCTCTAACCAAGCAAGAGAAAGATGTGTATGACAGGAACTTTAAAGCACTGAGGAAAGAAATTGGACAAGATATCAGAAGATGAAAATGTCTCTCATGCTCATGAAGTAGTAGGATTAATATAGCGAAAATGGCCACCTTACAAAAAACAATCTACAGCTTCAATGCAATTCCCATTAAAATTTCTACAAAAATCCTTTACATACTTTGAAAGAACAAGTCTCATTTTCATATGGAAAACCTAGAAATCCAGGATAGCTAAAACAATCTTGAACAATAAGAGTACTTCTGGATGTATCATCATCCCTGATTTCAAACTGTACTGCAGAGCAATAGCAATAAGTACCACATCGTATTGGTATAGAAACAGACATGTTGATGAGTGGAATTGAATTGAAGACCCAGAAATAAACCCACTTAGCTAAAAACACTTGATTTTTGACAAAGAAGCCAGAATCATACTGTGGAATAAAGAAAGCATGTTCAACAAATGCTGCTGGCCTAACTGGATGTCTGCATGTAGAAGAATGGGAATAGATCCATATTAGTCACCCTGAATAAAACTCAAGTCCAAGTGGCTCAAAGGCCTCAACCTAAAAGCAGATAAACTAAATCTAATTAAAAAGAAAGTGGGGGATTTGCCTTGAATACATTGGTACTAGAGACAACTTCCTGAATAGAACATCAATAACTCAGGTACTAAGATCCACAATTAATAAGTGGGACCTCATGAAGTTGAAAATCTTCTGTAAGGGAAAGGACACCGTTAATAGGACCAAAGGCAGCATACAGATTGAGAAAACATCTTTATGAACCCTACATCCAACAGAGTGCTATTATCCAAAATATAGAAAGAACTCAAGAAGTTAAACTCCAACTAATCAAACAACCCAATTAAAAAGTGGTCTGCAGAGCTAAACAGAGATCTCTCAAATGAAGAATCTCTAATGGTAGAAAAAAAAACATTTAAGGAAATGTTCAGCATCCTTAGTCATCGCAGAAATGTAAATCAAAATGACTCTGAGATTTCACCTTATAATTATCATAATGGCTTTAAGATCAAAAATTAAAGTGACAATACATGCTGGTGAGGATGTGAAGTAAGGGGAGCACTTCTCCATTGCTGTTGGGAATGTAAACTTGCACAACCACTTTGCAAATCAATTTGGTGGCCTCTCAGAAATTTGGGAATAATTCTAAATCAAGACCCAGCCAGTTATACCACTCCTGGGCATACATCCAATAGATGTTCTACCATACCACAAAGACACGTGCTCAACTATATTCATAGCAGCTTTATTCATAATAGCCAGACACTATAAAGAATCCATGTGCCCCTCAATGTGAGAATGGATAAAGAAAATGCAGTTCATTTACATAATGCAATATTACTCAGCTATTAAAAACAATGATATTGTGCAATTTGTAGGCAAATGGGAAGAAACTAGAAACTATTATCCTGAGTGAGGTAACTGAGCCCCAAAGGGCATGCGTAATATGAACTCATTGATTAGTGGATATAAGCCATCAAGTACAGGATGCGCATATTATAATCCATAGACCCAAAGAAGATGAATAACAAAGAGGGCTCCAGGGAGGATGTTTGAATCTCACTCTGAAGGGGAAATAAGAACGTTATCAGAGGTGGATGGAAGGAAGGAACTGGGTGGGAGAGGGTATGTGGAAGGGAATGGAGGGGTGGATCAGATGTGTGGAGAGCCAGGGAGAGAGGGCTGGAAGAGTGAATAAGGATAAGGACACCCATCAATGCACAAAACCTTCTACCCCATATTGTTCTGCCTACACTATAAGAAATACAGATACAGAAATGGAGCAGAGACTGAGGGAATAGCCAACCAATGATTGGCCTTACTTGAGACCCATCCCATGGGGAAAAACTTATCCATGATACTATTAACGAAACTCTGTTTTGCTTGCAGACAGGATCCCGGCATAACTGACTTCTGGGAGGTTCCACCCAGCAGCCAATGGAAACAGATATAGAGACCAAAAGAAAGAGCTTGGGGAATCTTGTGGAAGAGTTTGGGGAAGGACTGAGGTATTTTGGAGGTAATCAGGACTCCAGAAAAATGACTAACAGATTCAACTAACCTAGAACTTTGGGACCTTCCAGAGAATGAACCACCAACCAGAGAGCATACATAGGCTGGACTTAGGCCCCTGTATACACGTAGCAAAAGTGCAGCTTAGTATTCATGCTGGTCTCCCAACAACTGGAATGGGGGAACTGTCCTTGACTTTGTTACCTACCTATGGATCCCCTTTCCCTGTATGGGCTGCCTTGTCTTTCTTCAGTGGGAGAGGATTTCCTAGTTCTGCAGTAACTTGATTTGCCAGAGTAGGTTGATACTCGAGGAGGAGGGTGTCCCCCTTCTCAGAGAAGACAGGGAGACAGGATGTGGGAGGGGATATGTGAGGGGGGATTGGAAGGAGGGAGGGGAATATAATCAGGATGAAAAGTGAATAAATAAATAACTTAATGGAATACAATAAATGCAGCCTAGGGACACTGATAAATGCCTTACCAGGGAGAATGTATGGTTGATGTTCTGCACTATAGATTATCAAGGAGGAGCAAAATTAAAGCCATTATTAACTTGTGCTATGTACCTTCTAGATGACTACAGTGCAGAGCCCTGACACCATCAAATGGCTCCAAATATGCGAAGAAAAAATAATCATGCATTGCTGATGGATGTGTAAAAGTGGTATAATTGCCTTAGAAGGCAATCTGTTTCTTTCTTACACCATGAACATGATCTTACCCTGACCCCATCAGTCCAACAAACAAGTTTCTTTTCTTTTTACAAAAGGAGAGGGACATTTATATCCAAATACAAAACCTATGCGAAGATGTTTATACCAGCTTTACTCAAAAGTGCCCAAACTTGGAAGCAACAAAGATTTTCTTGACTGATGAACAGAGCAGTAAACTGTGGTATACACAGGTAATGGACTGTTATTCATTGAAAACACAGAAATGAGTTAAAAGGCCTACAGTGTACACATTATTAAATCAAAGAAGGTAATGTGAAAGCTTGTGGCTATAGTATTCTAATGTATGGCATTCTAAGAAATTAAAGCTGTGGGGACATAAAAAAAAAGCTGAGTGGTTCCATGGGTTATAGGAGGTGAGGATTACTAGGTGGAGCACAAGGGGGCTTATGTCATGTCATCATATATTTGTTCAGATTTATAGAATATAAAACGCTGAGAGTGAATCACAATGGAAACCATAGACTCTGGATAATAATGATATGTTAATGCAGATTAATCAGTTCTGAGAAAAGTACCACTCTGGTTGGAATGTGTAATAACAGAGTAGGCTCTGCTGTGCCAGGGCAGAGGTAAAGTGAAATTCTCTATTTTCTGTTCAATTTGGCTCTGAATTTAAAACCGTTCTAAACAACAGTGTCTATTAATAAGAACTGTGATAAATAGGTCCATTAAAGTTATGAGATGCAGATAAATATAAAATTACATCTCTCCATAATTAAAAATAAATCCAAGAGTAAATATGATTTAATTTATCCCATCAAAAGAACAAAATAGTATAAAGGAATTACAAGTAAATTTGACAACAGTGTAAAAATTGTACTCTGAAAATGTCAAACCATTGTTGAAAGAAGTTTAAAGAGATCTAACAAAAATAAATGCATATGTACATACATACATACATACACAATTAATATAAAAGAGATTATGTATTTTGGAAAGAACAAGATGGGGAATATATGGAAGAGCTTAGAGGGAGAAAAGGCAAGGAGAAAAATGATATATTTTGGTTTAACTCGTTTCTAAATAGACATAAGCAATAAGTGTGTGTTTCAGAGAATAAATAAAAATACCTGCTACTCACCTTAAGAAAAAAAAATTGCAGCTTATGTCTGGGCAGACCACACCAGGGCAATGCAATTCCATGTGGAAGAGGTTTATTGGGGCTTGACAGAGACAAAGGGGGAAAAGAGAGAGAAGAAAAAAAAGGGGCAAAGGTCAGGAAGGGTCCGCTTTTTAGTTATACTGTGACCTAACCGCTTGCAGGTGAAGGTGGGAACTGGGAATGTATGACCATTGCCATGGCAACAGATACTCAGGTCACCTATAGATGACCACAGGAGTCCAGCCTGGGCTCAGCAGTCATGCTCTCAGGTTAAAAGAAGCCTACTCCACTAAGGGAAGGGAGGCACTACTGAGAAGGGAAAATCGAGCTTCCATAGGTTACCAAAACCAACAAAATTTATTCTCCTAAGCATGGATTTTCATTTGTAGAAACTTGTTTCCTCTGCCTAGAGGGACCAAACACCATGACAGATAAGAGTCAACTGAAAATTTGCTTTGTTTTAAAGACATTTACAAAACAGCTTTATTAATGTATAATTCAGACTGTTGATATGATTGATCTTGACCCTCAGGCGCTGAGGTTTGGATTTCCCATGCAAAGACAGACTCCCTTGAATGTGTCTTTGACAGTGTTTCCAGGAAGTCTTCACTACATGTGGAAGACCCTGTGTGGGGGCAAAACCATTCCATGTGATGATCTCTAAGATGAATAGCAAAGAGAAAGTGACCCAAGCATCGACATCCATGTTGAGATAGTGGGACCAGCTGCCTAATGCTCCCGACAACACACTTTTCCCTGTGAGCATAATCAATTCTCCCTCTTAAGTTGCTTATTGTTGGGCATTTAGACACATGAATATGCAGTGTTAATGGAGTTAATGCAGTTAAATGGAGCCTCCTCCATTGGCCAGTGAGAGGTTTTCTTTGTCAAGTCAGTTTGTTGTTATGTAGTTCTTATGCAAGTGGGGTGGTACTTGTAGTAGAAGGTACAGGGATTGACATAGGGAGTTGGATGGCATATGGCAAAGATTTTCTAATGTAGCTCATTGGACAAGAAAAGGGGTTAAGACTACTATATGGAACACAGTACAAATTTTATTATACATGGTTTAACACAGCTTTTTTTGTTTGTTTTGCCAACTTAAATAATATTGCATTAAATATAGGAAAGAGCTATATTTTCTACATATTCGTTTCAATTCTTAAGGATACTTCACTGCATGTGGGATATCTGGATCATATAATAATTCTATACTTCAATTTTGAGGAACAACCACAGTGCTTTCTCTAATGAATATACTGGCTTACATTACCACCCATCCCCCACAAATGATTCTCTTTTCTCTATGTCTCTGCCAACTCTGATTACCTCTTGGATTATCAATAGATGTATAATATGTGATTGAGGTAGTGTATACAATGGGATATACTGAAAAGGAAATCACAGCATGTATAACTCAAAGATGACCCTGGAAGATGTGATACCATAAGATAAATAATTCAGATACAGGAAGGCAAATGTGGTATGACTTACAGATGCAAAGACCAGAATGGTGGCTGCCAGAGGCTAGATCTTAGGGCCAACAGGACATTGTTAGTCAGACGGTGTGAGCTTTCAGTTAGTGACCAGCAAGTACTGGCAAAACTGATTCTGAGTGGGATTGGTGACATTTTTATTCATTGATTCAATTGTGATAATCATTATGTACTGTGTATCTATGTTCAATTATTGCCACATTCTACTTTGTGAATATATTCTATGATAATTTGACATTACATATTTTTAAGTTCTTCAAAAGTTGGAACAAAAACAAGTCTTCCAGATGGTGTGCTCTCTTTGGAGGCTGCATATTATTTTCTGTAAATCATTGCTACCTTGAAATACACATTTTCCAATCAAGCTTAAATGAAAATAATTTGAATCATTTGTTCAAAGGAGCTTTTGTTAATTTTCTATACTTTATGGACAAAAGGAGACCCTGTCTTAACCCTAAAGCTTGTTTCAAGGAGTCTCTGAAGTCTACCTGAGTTCAGGTGGAGGTAACAGGTGGAAGGGACAAAGAGGAAGGCTACAATCTTCCGTTAGTGGGAACCCTAACAAAATAGTAAGTCAGCTTTGTGAGAGGTGAAGCAGATGGTGGAGAGAGGACAGTGTGGGAGAAATCCCAAAAGAAAAGCACCATTGTTAATAAGCAGACAGCAAGCAGACAAAGATATTTCCTAAAACCATGGCAGGAAAGCCCTTCTCCCTCAACTGTAGAAAGCCTGAAAGAACTCAGCCAGAGGATCTGTGTACCTTTCATCCAGTGGCTAATGCCACTGTATAATTTCTGGAGAATCTATGCATGCCCACAATGGGACCAGACTCTGGTTAGGAACAACCATTGTTTACTATTTGCTAATAAGAATTAAAAATAAAGACACTACAGCAGCAACATGGATGGAGGTGTTACATGTGATATTTTGACTGCCCCCACCCCTTCATATTCCACAGTCTAAAGAGAACAAGCACATAAATGCCTGGTTTCAGCGTAGAATTTCACATTGTTCTATACTGCACTGTCCCAGGCTCATGGAGGTCAGCAGTGTCCTTGACGCTTCTTGAGTTATGAAGAAAGAGATGATGGCAAAAGAGCAGAAATGATCATGAACTCTGGCTCTTTAATTTCCTGGGCTTCAAAGAAGCTTAGCCAAAACCTTCACAAGCAATAAAGGGCAAAGATTTTAAGAGGAGCCTCAGTTTTCTTCTCTTTTCCTATCACCTCCCCTCCCCTCTGTTCTCCTCCTAATGTGTCTAGAGCACCTGTTCACCCTGTTGACATGCCCCTCTTGCACAGTGGCTTACCAGGAGGCTTACCAGTGGGAGAAAGTGGTGCCCAAGCTCAGCGTGTTATGAAATGGGAAGGGTAATAGTGTCCCCACATGGGAAAGCTGCAGAATTCCCCATTCCATATGGCATTGAGGACAAGGGACAACAAGTCACATGTAGGTAGCTTCCCATTGCAGAAACGCTCTCAAATGCCTCCATATTGGCGCTTTAGTTCCTCTCTCTCTCTCTCTCTCTCTCTCTCTCTCTCTCTCTCTCTCATTTTCCTTTTTTTCATCTATGTGTATCTGTGTGTGTGTGTGTGTGTGTGTGTGTGTGTGTGTGTGTGTGTGTGTGTGTGCTTTCACATGCATGCCTACATTCATGCTAGGTAGGAATTGAACCTAGGTTCTTGTATAGATAATCTGTTCCTTTTCTATCCCAGCCCCTATATCCTTTATTCATTAAAGTTTCTGGCTGTTGTTCCTGTGAACACAGCACATTCAGGAAGGACTGGATTAAGTCTTTCTGATGTTTCATCTCTCAGAGCTCTTGGCCAATGAGAGCTTAGTTCTAGACCACACAGTTCTTTCCTGTTGCAGAGAGGAAAGTTGTTGTCACCCAGGAAGCCATTGATAAGGACCTCACCCAGACAAGCATCTCGGTACGGTCAAAAGAATGATGAAGAACCTTCTTGGTTGCTAAGCCATTGGAGAATCTGCCAAGGGACCACTGTTCCCATAGAAACCACCACTTGAGAAAAGCTTGATATCATTTGCCATCCTGCTGCTGAGGAAGGACTTTCAGCAAGAATAGGGGATTAATAAGGGGTTGATGTTCTCCTGCCCTTATTGTGCTGGGACAAAGCTTTTAAATGGAAGACCCCATGTGGAGCAGACAGATCAGCTCCATCCCAACAGGAGTATATGTCCTAGTTGCATTTTCCTTACGTGTTGACTCATCTTAAAAACTGGGTTTGATGAAGAAGTCCCTTCTAGTACTCTTGCAGAGGCGTTCACACTTCTCAGAAGCAGGATGAAAAGATCTAGGTGAGGAGTCAAGTCTCTCCACTCTACTCTGTTTTCTTCCTTTGCTTCTGAAATGTTCAGTCCAGGCATGGACAGCTCATAGTAATTGTACGTTCTCTACCTCCACAAAACCAGCTCGTGTCTGTTTTTACAAATGTTCCCTCAGAATGCTATACACTGTCTCTGTACTCTTCTCTGTGGCCTCATTCTACTCTTACGTAAGAAAATTTTCCTCCCATTTAACCTACATTTTTTGTTATACCCTAAACCTGTTTTCCACAGTTAAATGAATAGAAAGATTAAGGTGCCATCAACGAATGAACAAACCCACAAGAACCTAAACCTTTATTAGCACTTTCTCTGATTCTATGAGTGGTCCTCCTCACGTTCAGAATCTCCAGACTCATCATTGTCAAGGCTATCATTCACACACAAGTTCATGGAGCTTTGAGAAGAAAGTTCTTGGTTTTTAATTTTGTTTGTTTGTTTGTTTATTGAGAAGAAAATTCTTCAAAAAAAAAAAAACATCCTGTAGTATCTAGAGCAGTGGTTCTCAACCTGTGGACCATGATCTCTTTCGGGTCCCATATCAGAAATACTGTGTATCAGATATTTACATAATGTAACAGTAGCAAACTTACAGTAACAAAGAAGCAAAAAATAATTTTGTGGTTGGGGATCACCATAACATGAGGAACTATGTTAAGGGGTCACCACAGTAGGAAGGGTGATTTGGACTCTGGAAGAAGAAAGTAAAGTAGAATATTCTAGAGTGGAGTAATTCTTTACAGTTTCTTTATTGTTTGAATTTATGTTTTCAGTTATCCTCCCCCCAACTGAAAAAAAAGCAATTTATTGTTTATTTTAAACAATGTTTTGACTTCAGAGAAGTTGATTTATCCACAGTCAGAGCTTATGACCAAGAGATATGGGAATGGGAGGGCTTTGACCCCACAGGTTTAGGTGTGAGTCAGTCAGTTATTCCAAAGCCATCCTCCGGGAATCCATGGCTTTAAAGTTCTTGCCAGCTACCACCATGAAGTCTAGCAATCTTTAGCTACATACATTATGTTCAGGAGGGACACGAAGGCTGAACTTTCATTCTCTTCATGCAGACCTGCAGGACGTCTAGAGAGATAGAGAGGACTACAGTGAAAACTGAGACAAGCCCTTTGTGTAACTCTCCACACCAAACTTGACTTCAGTTCAGCCTCAGTAGCTTGGTGTGCTAAGTCCTTGTTCCTCCTTAAGAATGTAATAATAGAACCCAGTGGATGCTCAGACAACACCACATGCAGCATCTTTCTCACAGCTACTGATATTTTCCCTATTAAAGCACCATGAAACTCTGGATAACAGACATCCAAATGTCAACATCTTTCACATGGGAAAGAGAGTTTACACTAAAGAGGTATTGGTGGGCACACACTATTCCTTCCAAGACTAATGTCTGGAAATTAGAGATCCTGAATGTAGGCTTGGGCTGTGAAACTATCCATTCTAACACATAGCTCAATATGATCTATTTCTTTGGGAAAGCATTTATTTAGGGACCAGGGCTATTAAACCCACATAGCCTATGATTTCAAACACAGGTAGCAGATATTACTGTAAGTGTAAGGACATCTGCTCTTCAATCTATCCTGCCTAATTTATTCTGCCTATTAAGAAGACACTGCCAGGTAAATGATGTATATATCGCATATGGGAAGGGATCCACCCTCCTTTTATGGACATTGGCTCTGCCATCCATTCAATAGGTGATTCCAACACTTTGCCTGGAAAGTGAACTTCACTGCCATGGGTCTGTTCTATTATCTCTTATTGGCAAGGATTATTCAGCATACGCATGACTCTTTGGCGCTGAATCAAATGTGCCATAAGGGTTACAATGCTGTTTTGTCTACTTCTGTGGGTAGAAAGGGACACTTGTTTATGGAATATATGTTCATTCTACCTACAGGGTTTGTTGATTAGCCTACAATGCTAGAGTACAGGGCTAAACAATTGTACTCAGTGTTGGTCTATTGCCAACCATTCCCATCACCATAATGACTCTACTCCATACTGCCAGTGGCAGAGCAGACCTCAGTGGATCTCATTCAATGGCAACTTGATTGTTTATGCCTCTTCTGATCTGGGAAACTTGCATGGACATTAGCATGAGATAACAAGGCTTCCTATTTGTCACTGGCCCCCATATGCCCACACATATGCTTTCTCATAAGACATACTATTCCTCTGTCATTTAGTTTCATTCTTCCTTGACCCCAAGACTAACTGGACAATCCATTTTCACTGTTCATAAACTCCCATGTATTCTGTCTTAATTCTCTTCCCTTTCTACGTGGACTAGATTGACAGTTGCACTGACTGAAGTGCCACTCACTGGGAGACAGCACCCTTTGAACTGAGGTAGTCCTCAGAGCTAGACTCAGAGATATCAGCTAGAAGTTTCCTAAGAGCTGAGACTGAGCACTTTGCTCCTAACATGGGAATTAAAAGACTTAAGTCATAGCTCTGTGTCATCACCTTATATAGTAGATTCTTATATAGTAGATTAATTAAATTGTAAAATTTCATGTGAAGAAATAAATGCTACCTTCTCAAAAAGGTCAGGTTTAATGATTGCCCTCTTTCTCCATACACCCTCACATTCACAAGCACATACATACACATACTCACAAAAACATATACACGCACATACCCTCTCTCCCATACATATATTCACTCTCATACATATATACATATACATACACCTATACCTACACCTACACACACACACACACACACACACACACACACACACACACACACACACACACACACACACAAACGTATACACATACACTCCATAAGATCTGCCTCTGGAGTGTATATTCTTACTGTGAATATTCTTTTATATAAGTGCATTGATTTTTAATTATAGCATATGGCTTTATACATTTCTTATGCTTACCCCATCTTAGACAGCAGGAAGTATGAGTCTGAGTTGTAGTGACTAATAGTGGTTGTTCAATAGATGTAGTTAAAAGAATGGGAGAAGAAAATCAGAGAATGAAAGTGCATAAATGAGTGTATATACTTTGCTACATATAAAATAATAGCATACTACTTTTTCTGTAAAGTTAGAACCCTTTATCCTGAGCATATGTGCATACCCGCCCCCCCCCCACACCCCTTGAGAGCTGACTGTTTAAGGGCTGCAAACTGGTGACTGACCATAGAAAAGACATGAAAACTATGGTAAGCCTTCCCCTCTTCCCTTCCAAATGTTAAAATACCAAACCCCAGGCTTTCCTGATTCCAGAATAGGCTGCACCCTGTGCTTCCTGTCAGGGCCATTTGGCTCCATTTCCAGCTGCCACAAAAAACAAAGGACAGTCACCCCTTCCTTTTTCCTAAATCTGGCTTTATTTAAAAGTTTCATCCCTCAAATGCTGGTTTTAGATGCATTGTAGCAAATATATGTTTAGAGGCAATGAGGACAAGAAATGTCTTACATTAACTTCCTCAGGACTTTTTTCTTGTGACATGTAAGACACCAACTTTGAGACAGTGTCTCAAATATAGACAGAGACTAGTGTTACAGATTTCTGTATCTGCAAACTGAAAATGCATATGCACACACGTGCTACCCCCATGCATGCACACATGTGCACATACATAAACATGCTTGCATTTCTCTGAATGAAGAGAAGAATGTGACCAGACCAGGTGATAGTAGCTGTTCCGGTCAACTGAGCCCAGTGGTATCCTTCTAAGGCACAGCATTGTCCTGCAGGGATCTCCTGAACTGTGGCACTCTGAGCCCTTATTTTGTCATAGTGGGTACTGCTTGTATTGAGGTTTCAGTGTACTGATTTAAATACAGAAAACAACTCCATTTTTTTTTTAAATTTGAGGACTGATTTGAGGACTGTTGGCACTTCAGTAGCTTTACATTCATGGCAAAGATGAGCCAGAAATCTCTTCACTGGCTTTCAAAGCATGGCCATGTTGGCTCTTCCCAGTTAAAGCAACTGGGAATACTCGGCACACAGATTGCAATAGAAAGTTCTACTTGAGCTGTAGGGGACCCAGATCTGGACCACAGAGCTCAGGCAACCTCACTCACATTGACAAACATATTTTTTCAGGGGCTTTTTGGCAAAAGTTCCTCAGTTTATAAGCAGGACTGCTGTGTTAGAACCACGCACAATGCCAATAACAGTGTACTGCCATAGATGGAATGCCTTAGCAAGCTTCACTCACCAGCTTGGCTCCCACACTAAAAAGCCACAGGCCAGAGCATCGGTGAATGGATGCAGATCCCAGCAACCAGGGACTGTTTCCATGTCGGCCGAGCAGCAGTTTGTCCATCCCAGAGACTAAACAGGTGGCTCTTGACAGTGTGACACAGGCCAGCCAGAATGCCCTCAGGTTTTATTTGCATCTCTTCCTTGTTTCTATCCTCCTTCCATTTCTCCCTGGAATCAGCCAGATGTTTCCATGAGATAAACTGTTTTGTTCCCAAGTGCTTTTTGGTGCCCCATCAGAAGAGTACCTAGAATGGCCAATGTTGCTCTCCTACTTGGATGGTTTCAACACAGAAGAGGGCCGAGAATTGTCCTACTCTCATTTCCAAGAGTGACTTCCAGAGGCCAGAACCATAAGCAGATGTTATATGCTTTGCGTCTTACCTGGTGTCTTAGCCTCCGGGAATGGACAACAGGGCTTGCTGTGAGATCTCAGGTTCTAGCTTCATCAGAAGCACTGAGTAGACACTTCTTTCAGTCAAAGACTGGGGTTGACGTGGACATCATAATCCAACAGATCTGTGGTGAGAAGAGTGGAAAGTCTGATAATCTAGACCCCAATGAAAATGGCTTTTTTTTTTTTTTCGGAGCTGGGGACTGAACCCAGAAAATGGCCTTTTAAGGAGGTTAGGGTAAGGAGCCTTGCATGTTATACTCACTGCCACAGGTCCTCTTTCCTATGCCTGTGAGCCTGCACTCAAGGCTGATTCATAGACTATGGGATACCCTATATTCTCTCTAGGGTACTACAGTGCTTGTTTGAAAGAAGAGAGACCAGCCAGAGCCTTGTTGGCTTCTCACAGACCACCCAACTTTTACCCTTCCACTTGGGTCTCAATTTTTCCTTGTTGCTACCTCACAGCAAAACCAATAAAGCTGTTCCACAGAACCTGCTAGCTCCATTCATCTCTGGTCCTTATTGGAAATTTCTCCCTATACAGTGGCCTCTCAATAATCCTTCCCCTCTCAGGCTCACCTCTATCCCTTGATGCTTGCCTCCCTCTAAACAGCAGCCAGAAGGAAGAGGATGAAGCTCAGGTGAGGATGAGTTCTGTGAAGAATCCTGGCTCCAAGAGCCTCCTCATTTTGGCTTTCTTGCCTGTGGTTCTGTCCTTATCCTCTGTCCTGAAGTGGAACAACCTGCCAAGGAACCTCTGGCTGAGGCTGAGGCAGCTCAATCTCTGTGACAGGACCTGGAGTTGTCAAGGATCCATCAAGATTCTGCTGGGGGAGAAGCAGGTGGGGAGAAGGTTTCCATAAACTAGATCAACCCCATAACGTGTGGCTTTAGTGTCAAACACACATCCTAGTCCCACCACCCTGAGGCTTGGTTTGACAGCAAAGGACCATGACAGCTTTAGCCTTCCGTGGAATGGGGCACATTTACTAAATTTTCATGCATGGTCTTTAATTAGAAAATAATAGTCTGAGATGCACAGCAATATAAAACTCATGTTTCAACGATACCTAATTGCTTTCAAGAAATGAGATGTAAATTATTTCATAGTTTTATTCTATATACTCTTAACTTACTGAATAATGTGGTAATGAACAACCTGCGATTTCTATGTTTTTCAAAGAATTTCTGCGATGATCTGTCTTCTGAATGACCTGGAACAAGACGTGGCATATGCAGTTAGAATAGAGAGGCTTTTTACCCTTCAGAGCATAAGTTGAGTGAACTGAGGAGCAGCCTTTTGAGACATGGAGACCAAGACACAGTGTAAGGATAAAACCAGCTACATAGGTCACTCATAGATGTTGGTCAAATATCTACCACGTCCCTGATGGGTACCTGCCTCTCTCCTAAAGAACTCTCTGAGAACTCATGAAGTGCCCAGTGGAGCTGGAAAGGAGGACACAGTATGGCCTCCCATGATCCTGGAATGATTATAAGCTCAGCTGTCAGTCAGTAAGCCTCTGTAAGGACTACCAGCTTGTAGGACCACTCAGCCCACAGCTATGGCTTACTAATAGCACAACAATGGTTTCTTGTGGAATTCTTTATAAAGTTCCCTAGAGACTCATTTCTATATTTTTGGTAGCCCATCCTCATCCTACACATATATTTGAGACTTCTTTGTCTATCACCTCAATAAACAGCCAGCTACTTTGACAGTGATTAAGCCACATCCAATTTGAGTTGCTTAAAGTAGCTGAGTTGAAGTTGCAAAGTTAAGCACATCTTTACAGTTCTCAGTAGTCAAGAACTGCCTGCCTGTCAAGTGTCAAATGGGACCTCAGGTTAATAATATTGTATCCTAGTGCACCAAGAGTGTTGTATAACACAGGCGTCCCTCTAACTGAGAGGAGGACACACAGGCGCAGCACTGACCCAGAAAAACAACTGGAATGCCTTCTGTTCTTAGTGTTTCTGGGTTGTGGAAGACCATTACTCAGTACTTGTGCAAATTAACTTGGCCAAATTCTGGCCAGAGTTTGGTACCAAAGCAGAAGAACCGAGGGCCAGTCCTAGGATGCCATTCTGGCCACTCCCTTCCCTTAGATGTTTTTAATTTACACCTCAAATTTTCTTTTCTTATCGCTCCTCTTTCTCTTCCTATTTATCTTCTCCGTAACACCTTCCAGATTAAATTTCTTGCATTCTCTTCCTTTCTTTCCCTTCTCCCCTCTCCCTTCTTCTCTCTCTTCTTTATTTTGCTCTCCATGTAACTTTAACTTGAAGAATTTGATCTTCAAGAGTAGTCATTGCATTAAAAAGAGATAGTGGCACCAACAGCAAGCCGTATAACTGAGTAGCCTTAATTACAAGCAGCTATCTTTGCATTTTAGAGTAAGTACATGGAATTATAGGCTGCAAATGTCTCCCTTGGGCCAGCACCACTGAACACAGTTTGTATAGCTGTCCTTCTGTTTATTAAACAAAGAGACGCTTTCCCGTGGCTGGTTGTTTATAAGCTATGTGCCCTTACATAATAGCCCCTAAGTCTTAGAGTACTCTAAGGCCTCATGACCATTTTATGGATCAAGCTATATGTATTTACCTAGCTGTGTTATTTTTAAGACTAACAGAAAATGTCTAATTTTATTCCATTAATTTTTAAATTAAATATTTTAATGAAAATATGATATCATTTGTAAGGCTTTCCTTCTCTGTTTTTAGTAGTGAAGTATGTTTCATGACACGTCAGAACATTTCTGAGGCCACAGAGTCTCTTCAGACAATTTAGGCCCTTTGCAGTGTTCTTGGTTAATAGAAAATGTGTTTATTTGCCAGAGACACCACACATAGTCACAACATAGAGAGCAGGCTATGGCTGAGGGGGAAATGTCCTCCTTCTGTGTAGCTTTCAAAATGCTGCAAGCTTTTAGGAGAGGAAAGTGTCAGCACCTTTACCCAGCTCTGAACCCTACAAAACACAAAATTAATCTGCCAGGAAAGCTGTGCTTGCCTATATAATAGTGGCATCAACCACCTCTTACGGGACATGAGACTTCCTCCATTTGAGGGATCCCATGACTAGGGAGGTCATGAACCTAAGCATAGTGTTGGGCAGGGTGATTTACTACTGTTGTCTGACTTATTTACATAATATCAAATCTCTGAATCTCTGTAGTTTTGCCAACATAAAGACAAACTACTCTCAGCTTTAATCACTGAAATTCTTCTTTTCAAGGTGATGAATAAGGACTTCTTGTTGCCAAAGATAGTTAAAATAAATGACAGTTGAGTTCTTAGCCCTAAACAAGACATTTACACCACACCTTTAAGGCAACATGAACATTGAAGAAGATGGGAAAAGAATATATAAGAACCAGAGGATAAAGTGAAAGACTGCAAAATGGCATGTTTAGTCAGTCACAGACAGTAGGAGGGTGGCTATGGTCCCACTCTTACTGCTGGACTATTGGTTACTGATAAATTCTGGGAAAGGAGAAGTCATTGTCATTAGTTGTGTACCCACTGCTGAGCATGCTCCAACAGACAGCTCCAAACACATGTTCATGCAGATGACAGGTTAAACTTATTGGGTCATAAAACAATAAGAATAATCATTAAACTGAGAAATATTTATAGAGAATAATGGGGAGTAGATAGGGATAGTGGGAAAAGGGGGAGAGGGTAGGTGTGAGAATGATCAGCATGCATTATGTACGTGAAGGAAATTATCAATGAACACATCTAATTAATTAAAAAATTTGTTGTCTGTATATGTGTTGGTTTATATCTGGGTTCAATTCTAGTCTATTGATGTCTATTTTAGGTCAATATGATTCTGTGTTCATTAGTATGGCTTTCTAATATAACTTGAAATTCGATATACTGATGTTTCAGCAGTATTCTTTTTGTTTAGAGTAGCTTAGGCTATTATTTCTCTCATATAAATTCTAAGATTCGTTTTTCTGTGTGAAGAATGGTCTTGGAAATTTGAAGTTTGCTCTTGGTAGGATAACAAATATTACAAAACTTATTCTTCTGTTCTAAAAGCATGGGAGGTCTTTTCATTTTCTAATGTTTTCTAATTTCTTTCTTCAAGGTCTTAACACGTTCAATTGTACAGTTCATTAATTTTCCTGGCTAAGTTTAGCACAAGACATTTTAATTTTCGGGTGCTATAGTGAATGTGGTTATTCCCCAATTTCTTTCTCCATATATTTATTAGTAGTATATAGAAGGGCTACTAGTTTATATGGATTAATTTTCTATACAGTCATTTTGCTGGAAAGTATTTATCGACTCTAGGAGTTTTCTAGTGAAATCAATAAAGATTCTTATGCATATAATTATGTTACCTACAAATACAGATACTCTAAATTCTTTCTTTCCTATTTGTATGCTTTATTTCTTTAGCTTTTCTTATCCCTCAAGCTAAGTCTTCAAACACTGTATTAATGGACATAGAGAGAGTGGGCATTTTTTATCAGAGGGAAGTTGAACCTTTGCATTTGCTTTTCATTTCTATTTAGTTATTTCTGTTTTGATATTACTTATCTCCAACACTTTTGGATTTGGTTTTTTCTTGTTTTTGCAAGGTCTTAAGATCTGTGCATGTGCGCAAACACACGCGTGTGCATGTGCGCGTGTGCGCGCGCGCGCACACACACACACACACACACACACACACACACACACACACACCATGTGCTGGCCTGTACACATGGACATGCAAGTTTGTATGTGTGCTTTGCATGTGCTTGATGCCCACAGAGATACAGATGTTTGTGTGTCACTGTGTGGATGCTAGGAGTCAATCCTCTGTTGTCTGGAAGAATAGCAATTTCTCTTATCTTTTGAACCACTTCTTCAGCTCCACCTATGTTTTAAAATGTTAAATATAAACACTGAGATCTATAAACTTCTCTCATTGTACCATAGATTCTGATATATTATTTTCCATTTTAGTTCAATTCTAAAAAAAAATCTTTAATTGTCTTCTTGATTTTTGTCTTCAATCCATTCAGGATCCAGTGGCAGGTTGTTTAATATCCACTAGTGTGTGTGTGTTTTTGTAGTTTCTTGCGTGATTGATTTCTATCTTAATTACATTGTGGTCAGGAGAGCTGGCTCCTCCCTCAGCAGGGCAGTGCAGAGAACTGACTCTTGTAAGAGTGTGGGGGAGCTGGCTCTCATGGCATGCATGCAGAATAACTGGCAGGCTGACCAACTCAGCTGCTACCTAGACCCAGATCCAAGGCTTTGAGTTGCCCCACCCCATCATCTACATCATCTGCGAACTGTTGGGGCACAGGAAAGGTCTTGTCCTGCATATCCAAAACTGCAGGATCTCTATGACACAGAACAACAAGAGCATATCTGAAAGGGCTCTTGGTGAGGATTCAGTATTGATAGAATAGCAGAAGCCAGGGACTTTGAACCAGACCATTGCGATGAATACTTGCAAGTAATGATGTTTAGACAAAAGGGAATACTGTGTGACACACAATGTATACACCACAACTTCCAAGGTGAGACGTTTTTTGTGTGTTGGTTTTTTGTTTTTTGTTTTGTTTTGTTTTGTAGGGAGGTTACAAAAGCAGGGGGCAGATATGGAGGGGAAGAGAGATGAGTGGGGTTGAAATGCATAATGTGAAATTTACAGAGAATTAATAAAAACTAAAATAACAGAGTTATGAGTTATTTTAATTATCCTATATTTGTTGAGAATTGTTTTATGTCATAATATATGATCTATTTTAGAGAAAGTCCCATGGGATGCAGAGAAAAATTAGAATTCTATAGCATTTGGGTATAATGTTCTGTAGATTTCTATTATGATCATTTTATTTATGATGTATTGAACCTTATCATTTCTGTGTCTTTCTATGCTCTGTTGTGTGGAAGTCTATGAGGAGTGAAGTCCACTCTTAGGTCCATATATGCCACCACGGTGCTAAGAAACAACATTGGCAGAGTGGGGACATATGTTTCCCTTAGAAGGGTAAAGGGAGCAAGTGCAAAACCTTGTGGTTTTGCTAGTCACCATCTCCATTTTAGACAAATGTTAAAGATGGAGAGTGTATTTGCACCTTATCTTTGGTGTATTCCTTCTTTCCACTGGTAAAGTTTACTGCGGCATCCTTTATTAATGTCTAGATTGTGGAGAGAGCCACATGGTAAGTCTCACTAGAGATTATTAGTCTATGGAAGATTCAATTATATATGTATGAACAAGAAAACCACAGTTTCTTGATGTTGGAATGAAGGACTTGCTATGACTCACCTCTAAATATATATATATATATATATATATATATATATCAGATACAGATTCAGATAAATATACATATATCAGATATAGATGCATACATCATATACACATGGAGATAGAAATACATACATGTAATTCTGTGGCACATGCAACTGAGAGACCAGTTCATTCTGGTGGTGACCATACCTTGTGGTTAAGGATGTAGGGGATGAGGTGGAAGAATATGTGTAATGTAGAGAACTACGGGGAGGTTGTTGGGGACACTTGATGCCAGGCATGACAGTTTTGTCCCTTGCAAAAAATGATAGTTAAAAATTACTAAAGGAGATATTGGTGTGTGTGTGTGTGTGTGTGTGTGTGTGTGTGTGTGTGTGTGTGTGTGTATACACGAGTGTGTACATGCTCATGTGCGTGGATGCTAGTGAATGTGAAAGATAGAGAGCAAACGTAGGTGCTAATCTCTGAAATGTTTCTTTTGAGACAGAGCCTTGATTTGTCTGAAACTCACCAATTGGGCTATCATGTGCAACCATCTGTCTACCACTATTGCCCTCATGTTTGGATTACAAGTTTGTGCCACTATGCCCAAGGTTCTATGGATCAAGTCCATGTTATAATGCTTCCAAGGTAATTGTTGCACCGAATCAACCATCTTCTGATCCCCTATAAAAATGCATTTCAAATTTTATCACAAGTAAACATTTGCATGATAAATATGTGAATTAGCTTGCTTTAATTATTCTATGCTACACATGGATTCTTCAGGCAATACTTGGCTCCTGGAGGCTTCTGTCACAGGGTGATTTACATTAGTGGAAGTCAAGTTTGTACATTGTGAAGAATGACATGGATGAGGCCAGGCAAGAGACAGGAAAACAAAACCTGGTCACGTGTCAGAAAACATGCAATAAAGACCTTAAATAAACAGAGGCAATGGGATAGGAAGAAGGGGAAGGGAAGTTTGACAAATCGGGATGACCTTTCCCTCGGTCCCCAAATTTAAATCCAATCTTGAACCATTGGCTTTCAATGTGACTCGCTCCTTGGGTTATACACGCTGAACCTGAACCTTTGGCAATTCAAATGTTCATTTTCCTGTACAGCCAGAGAGAGCTGGTGAGACAGGCTTGGAACCAACATCCACATATGCTCTGAAGAAGATAACGAGTTGGCTCAGATTTTTCATCTCTAGGCCAAGATGAATTTTCAGAAGCAAAAACTTCTATGGAGCCTTCCTGACTGAGCAACCTGTATTTCTAAAAGCATGGAAGCAGGAAGGAGGCAGAAGCTCTACCAAACTGTGATCTGTGATCCCAACACCGGGAGTCAACAAGATGGCCATATCTTTATCATCAGTGTTCCACTCCCAGCCAGTGTTACATCTGTCTCACCTTGTGTGCCTCAGGATTACTTTATGACAGCGGGTTTCAGTAAAGTTGGGGGAGTTGGAATGTACTTTAGGGGTGAGGTATGAGGTAGGATAGCCTATGGCAGAACATTGGTTCTCATTTCTTATATACTGGAATTGAAGATGGGAGAGTGTCAGAATCCATGCAATATTATACTGTCTGAATGCATGGATGTTTGAATGAGAAATTTTACCCACGGACTAGGTATTTGAAAGCTTGGTCTCCAGTTAGTAGTGATATTTGGAAATGTTTTGGAAGCTCTAGGAATTGGAGAGTTGGTAAAAAATAAATATGTCCTTAGAGCCATGCTTTGGGAGTTTATAGCCTGATGCTACGTCCACTTTGTCCTTGTGCTTCATGTTTGCAGCTGAGGCGATGAATGTTTCAACTTTCTGCTCTGTACACCTGTTGTCACACCTCCTCTGCCATTACAGACTCTCGCCCTGGAATCATAAACCAAAACGAACTCGTACATACAAATAACTAGTATAGAGTTGGTACCTGAAGGGTGCTGATATTGCTGTGAAGAAACTGGACATGTTGATTTGGGGGAAGAATGTTGCAGACTTTCAAACTTTGGACTAGAAAAGCATTTGAGTGCTGCAAGTGGGTTTAATTTGATCATTCTAGATGGAATCTGAAAGACTTTGTAGCCTTGTCCTACATCAAAGTAGTGTTGATAGTAATATATACTACAAAGGCCTGGCTCAAGATGTCTCAGGGGAAAACAAAGTCTCTGTTAATAACTGGGCTAGAAGCTGTGGCTGTGATATTTTAGCATAGACATTGACTGCCTCTTCCAGTGTTCTAAGGACATGTCCTCGACTAAAGTAAAAAAGCAATAGACTCATATCTTTGTTAGAGAAAATTTCAAGACAGCACTGTATTGAGCTTGTTGAATGGCTATTACGGATAACTCTTATGTGGTTCTATGATAAAAATAAACAAATAAAATAGAAAGAATATTCTACTACATGATTTGGAGGAAAAAAGACAATTGAGGAGTTTAATGTTACAGCCAAGGCATGCACTGAAAGAAAGGCTGTAATTATTAAGATTAGCACCACTAAAGAAAAACACCCTGCCCTGAATCGAAGCTGTAAATATTCTTAGGGCAAGATAATTAAGCTTCCGAATGTGGAATGAAAATACTTAGGGGGATTTTATGCTCTTATCAACAATAGCATACAAAAGATGTTGCTAATGTGATTCAAGGGGGCCTGGTTCGTCCTAAGCTGGCAGTTAAACCTGTAAATGTCTGACTTATTGGTATGAAAGTTATTAGAGTGGGGGTAGGACTTATAAATTATTATTTTTTCTTTTTTTATTAGATATATTTCTTTACTTACATTACAAATGTTATCCCTTTCCCAGTTTCCTGTCCACAAGCCCCCATCTCCTCCCCCTTCCCCATATGAGTATCCCTCCATCCATCCTCCTTACTGACCCCCATATTTCCCTGCACTGGGGCTCCATCCTTGGCAGGACCAAGAGCTCCCCCTTCCACTGGTGTCTCAACAAGGCTATTCTTTGCTACATATGCAGTTGGAGCCCTGGATCAGTCTTTTGGTAGTGGTTTAGTCCCTGGAAGCTCTGGTTGGTTGGCATTGTTGTTCTTATGGGGTTGCAAGCCCCTTCAGCTCTTTCAATCCTTCCTCTAATTCCTCCAACACCGATCCTATTCTCAGTTCAATGGTTTGCTCCTAGCATTCACCTCTGTATTTGACATGCTCAGGCTGTGTCTCTCAGGAGAGATCTATATCCGGTCCCTTTCAGCATGCATTTTTTTAGCTTCATCAATCTTATCTAGTTTTGGTGGTTGTATATATACAGGTTGCCTGTGGGGCAGGATCTGAATGGGCATTCCTTGAGTTGCTGCTCTAAACTTTGCTTCCATATCCCCTCCTATGGATATCTTTTTCCCTTTTAAGAAGGTGTGGTAGCATCCACATTTTGGTCATCCTTCTTCTTGAGCTTCCTGTGGTCTATGGATTGCATCTTGGGATATTCAAGCTTTTAGGCTAATATCCACTTATCAATGAGTGCATGCCAAGTGTGTTTTTCTGTGATTGGATTACCTCACTCAGGATGATAATATTTAGTTCCATTCATTTGCCTATGAATTTCATGAAGTCATTGTTTTTGCTAGCTGAGTAATATTCCATTGTTTAGATGAACCACATTTTTTGTATCCATTCCTCTGTTGAAGGGCATCTGGGTTCTTTCTAGCTTCTAGCTATTATAAATAAGGCTGCTATGAATATAGTGGAGCATGTGTCTTTGTTGTACGTTGGAGCATCTTTTGGGTATATGCCCAGGAGAGGTATAGCTGGGTCCTCAGGTAGTGGAATGTCCAATTTTCTGAGGAACCTCCAGACTGATTTCCAGAGTGGTTGTTCCAGTTTCCAGTCTCACCAACAATGGAGGAGTGTTCCTCTTTCTCCACATCCTTGTCAGCATCTGCTGTCACCTGAGTTTTTGATCTTAGCCATTCTGACTGGTGTGAGGTGGAATCTCGGGGTTGTTTTGATTTACATTTACCTGCTTTGAACATTTCTTTAGGTGCTTTTTGGCCATTCAATAATCCTCAGCTGAGAATGTTTTGTTTAGCTCTGTACCCCATTCTTAATAGGGTTATTTGTCTCCCTGCAGTCTAACTTCTTGAGTTCTTTGCATATTTTGGATATAAGCCCTCTATCAGATGTAGGATTGGTAAAGGTCTTTTCCCAATCTGTTGATTGCCGTTTTGTCCTAATGACAGTGTCTTTTGCCTTACAGAAGTTTTGCAGTTTTATGAGATCCCATTTGTCGATTCTTGATCTTAGAGCATAAGCCATTGGTGTTTTGTTCAGGAAATTTTCCCCAGTGGACTTATAAATTCTTACTCTATACTTTCAGAGAGCTATTTAGGCCAGACTACAGGTGACAGGAGAGTGTCTGAAAGAAGGCTGTCCAAGGCCATTGAGTAAAACTACAAATTTGAAGCCAGGATTGTAGGAGAGACCCTCAAATATTAGAAATGTCAAGAACTAAGGACCTCTGCAAAGGAGATCTGCATATTTGGAGTAGAACCAGCCCAAGAGAGAGAGATGTACTGCATGATACAGGCCTCTAAGATTAAGGGGTGGAGTAATCTAAGCTGTTTGAAGCTAAGATCCCAGATATCAGGCATGGAGCTACAGGATTTGTTTTTGCACTGCTGGGTTTCATTTTGGTTTACTCTGGTAGTTCCTTAATATTTCCCTTGAGTGGGTGGTTATTTATATTCTTTGCCATTGTATATTAGAAGTTTGTAATTTGCTTTAAGTCCTTTTCGGGCGGGGGGCACATGTAGGGGATTACCTTGAAGAGATTTAGGATTCTTAAACTGCTGAAATTATTAAAAACTTCACAGACTTTTGAACTAGGACTAAATTAATTATGATGTGATTATTAGCCTCTGGGGATTGGGAAGTGGACTGCTGTGGTTTGAATGAAAAGTATCACCCATCCGTTTGGCTATTTCAATATGTGGTTCTTGGTTAATGGCACATTTAGGAGGGAGAACCTTGCTAGATGAATTTTATCACTGGGTGGGTCTTGAGAGTCTGTAGCCTCATGCACATTGAAGTCATGCTCTTTGCTTTGTGTTTGTGGTAGAAGATGTCTCTCAGCTTCTTTTTCTCACTTCTTGCTATCAAACGTTTAGGACTACTAATAACTTTCCCTCTGCAACTGTAAACTAACCCCCTTATTCTTATTCTATTGTTATTTTGGTCATGGCATTTATCATAGCCATAAAAGTTAATGAAAGCAGTGTATAATAGAGATGAGTCCAGATTTGGGGTGAAAAACTGTGCATTCTTTTATTATAATATCCAGAAGTCAAAGAGGAATCGTTGGATGTGGTGATACATGGCTATTAAGCTTTTTAAGAGCTATCCACAGAATAGGACCAACTGTCTTCAAGGACTCAGTTTCCGGTGCTCCCTTAACACCTTGAAATACTGGATATCAGTGAATGAGCTTCTCTAGCTCTGTCCTCATAAGCATTCAGCCTAGCTGTTGGGAGTCCATCAGGCTTTTGTGTAACTCTTTATGTGTCAGTGTCTCAGGCTGGAGAGATAGTCTAGGAATACAACCTCAATAATGTTCATCAAGAATAGATAGATTTTAGGAAAGTAATCGTAGCTTTCAAATGACAACCAAACTTCACATACGTTACCTTCTAATACAAGTAGCACTAAAACTCAAATACTTGGTTATGTCCTATAGCATTTAACTATATTGATATCTGTTCTACTTTAATTTTAGTTTAATTGACTTGAGTTTGTTGATGTGATAAGGCCATGACCTTTTGTGGAAAAGAGGATTTATTTCATCTTATAGTTTGTAGACCATCATGAAGTGAATTTGAGGCAGAAACCCAAGGCTTGAACCTGCAGGCAGTAGCCGAAGTAGAATCTATTAAAAAATGTAGTTTACTAACTTGATCAACCTGTTTTCTCATACAACTAATTGCGATCTTCCTAGTGGTGGCAAAAGTCCAGTGTGCAAGACCTTTGTGAATTAATCATTATTATAGAAAATATGCCCATAGGGATTGCCTTCAGACAAATCTGATTGAGACATTTTCTCAGTTGGGGTTCCTCTTCCCAGATAACTCTAGATCAGTGGTTCTCAACCTTCTCAGTGTTCCATCTTCTTAATGTAGTTCCTCATGTGGTGAGCCTCAACCATAAAATTATCTTCTTTGTTGCTTTATAACTATAATTTTGCTACCATGATAAATCATAATTTCAATGTCAGATATCCAGATGGTCTTAGGTTACCTCTGTGAAAGGGTGGTTTTAAATCCTGAGGGGTTAAGAAACACTGTTCTATACTACGTCAAGTGGGTGGATAGATTTTAGAAAAACAATTGTAATTTTCAAATGACAACCATACTTCACATACATTACCTTCTAATACAAATAGCACTAAAACTCAAATACTTGGTTATGTCCTATAGCATTAAGCTATATTGATTTCGGTTCAATAAAACAGAACAATTAAACAAGGTACCTCCTAAACTTCTTCTGCTTGTTTATTCTTCCATATATTCAGAAAGTGCTCTCTGAGTATCATTTATGTGCCAGATGCTGAGCTGGGCATTGGAAGTGAGCAGTCATCTGTGAGAGATCATATATTATGGAATACGAGTAAAAAGCAATCCACAGACTTCAGTTGCTTGGAGTCTTAGACCAATACATGTACATTGATGCTACTGATTTACTGCACAAAGAAAAGATAAAAAAGACATTTACCCAAAGTACAATTGAGGGAGGAATTTTTTCCCCAAATCTATATGAGAAGTATCAGAGAGTGAGCCATTGATAAAGATTGAGCATTCCAAGCTCTGAAAAGGAATTTACAGCAAAAAGAACCTTTTGTTGTACAAGACACTTTGCTGCTGCTATGAATTTAACAATAGATAAAAAACATAGCTTCAGCTCAGGAAGATGAAAGAGTTAAGCCAAATCAATTTTCATACAGGCACACTTCATAGCAGGGAAACACAGCAACTGTGCAGCATAGCTTCAAGAGAGAGGAGCAAAGCAGAGCTTGAAGTAAGGAATGCAACACACAGGTTGATGCTGGAATGATAGAAACGATGCATTGGGCCGAGTTACCAAGGAAGAATTTCCAAGGAGAAGCTAGCAGGTGCCAGGGCAGAGATGATGAGTGGCTGGCTGGAGACAGAGAGAGAGAGAGACAGACTGAGACAGACTGAGACAGACAGAGACAGGAACTGATGGCTCTCATTTTTAAATAAGAGACAATGTTTTAGGAAAGAAATAATACTCTTGTTTTAAGCTCCATGGAGTACAGTAGACTTCATTTCATGAGTCCAGGTTATCCAGTGCCGTGTGCTTATCCATTGATGAGCTTATTTGAAATAAAAGGGATGTGGTTAGCAATAGTGTTCCCTACAAGAAACACTGACTAACAAAAACCCCACCATGGGATTTTTTATGGGTTAGGTTATTCCAAGAGACTCCCCAAACAATATAGACTATCAATTTATTCCATGGTTACCTCTTGTAATTCGGGGGTAGAACTCTATTGCTGAAGACATGGCACGCTTCTGTCACAGGATTAAGATGATTCCAGCTAGATTTGAACTGAGAGCAAACTATATGCAAGCTTCCAAGGAAGAGGAGCAAAATGGTCTACCCAGCTATACCTATGAATAGTGACAAGGACCAGCATGGCAAGGTATATATAAAGGTTCAATGAATCATACTCGCATGTCCATGGTAACCAACAATTGTCTAATTGGACTTAAAGTTCACTTAAAAGATGAACAACCATGCCTGCTACTGGATACCTAATTATCTTCCCAGGGCTAGTGAGGTCTTTGGCCTTAGTGAAGAGTCCACTGATGCTACTTTGCTAGGTCAGCATAAATTCCTTACTACATTATAAATTTTAGTCTTATACCCAGAGATAAAGATAGCTACCATTCTTCATCACAGAAACCTCTGTTTACAGAAAATGAAGACCATTTCCTACAAATGAAAATCAGAAAACTACAACTGGACCCAATGCAGATATCAGTTGTAGGAAACCCAGAAGTAACAGATACATATAAATGACAGCTCTTGTTTAGGAAATATCATGGAATAAGGGGGAAAGATTGTAAGAACTGGGTGTGTGATATGAAACAATCTCTCCTCGAAATGATTGCATAAACTGCCCAGAATAATGACAATAACAATGCAAATGCAATTGTGGAAGGAGTAGACATGTTGCTTCCTCCCCTAGACAAAGACCTTCAGCTAGCTAATGACTCCTTGGAAAAATATACTGAGCCCGTTGTCCTAAGTATTAGATTTTCTTTTTTTTTTTCTTTTGTCTTCCTATGTGAAGCAATGAGTCTTTAAACCATAAACACAAATGACAAAACAGACTCAGCAGGTTACATTTATATATCCTGGCATACACACTCACATACATATGCACAGAACAATAATATCCAAAGAAAAGGAGGCTATGAACTTCAGAGTCAGGGACTAGCTAATAGGAGGAGTTGGAGGGTACCTGGGAGGAGCCAGAGGGAAGAAGTCGAGGTGGGGGAGATAATGTAATTCTTTTTCAATTAAAAATGTTTCAGAAAATAAGATGGAGTAGAAACATATGATATTGGAACTTGAGGGTTAAAGGAAGCAGAACTATCAGATGAATTATCATTTGAAGACTTTGAAGACTCCACCTCCAGGTATTGGGCTTGACTTGACATCACCTTAGTTTCTAGGCATCAGGACAGCACAGTGACAAGCTACACAGACATCAGCTCAGACTGTTTAAGTCAAAACATTAACTTCACGTTTTCTATCATTGGGACATCAGGCAATTTGATCAGTCTTAAACCCACTGTGGAATAAAATAAAGATTTAAGTTTGTATCCATTCTGTAAAGATATCGGAAGGATTTAGCATTGTGTAGGATGCAAGTTGCTCAGTATGGTGTCTGGTACCCTTTATAGTTTGCAAAATGGCAGGCTGATTTCTCATGGCTTAGCGAGGAGCTCTGAAAATCCTTCCCTAATAAACGGGATTAAATTCAAAGCACAATGCACCAGCAATTGCCCTATGGGACCTTACTAAAATTTAAAACGTGTGCTCTCTGAAAGACACTGTAAAGCCATATGGAAAGAAAGCCATACCTAAGAAAGAACATTTGTTAACAATAATTATCTAATAGAAATAGTATAAAAATGTATAAAAATCTCTTACAACTTAACACTGAGAAAATAAGCAAACTGATTTAAAATCAGCTAAAATACCTGCAGAGACATGCATCAAAATACACAAAGGGAAAATTCTCTCTCTCTCTCTCTCTCTCTCTCTCTCTCTCTCTCTCTCTCTCTCTCTCTCCATATATATATATATATATATGCATATATACATATTCAATATATGCATATATACACATTCAATATCAGTATCAGATGCTATCATGGAAATACAAGTTAAAAAGCAGTGAGATCGGGGTGGTGTCTGGACCACAGCGTTGAGTGCTCCTATCTTCCTGTTCCCAGAGGCCCTATACAGTTTCCTCTTGGGCCAGAGATGTGGGCAGGGGTGGGCAGTACTGGAGGTTCCTCAGAAAATTGGACATTAAACTACCTGAGGACCCAGCTATACCTCTCTTGGACATATACTCAAAAGATGCCCAAAAATATAACAAAGACACATGCTCCACTACGTTCATAGCAGCCTTATTTATAATAGCCAGAGGCCCGAAAGAATCCAGATGTCCTTCAACAGAGGAATGGATACAGAAAATGTGGTACATCTACACAATGGAATACTACTCAGCTATCAAAAACAATGACTTCATGAAATTCTTAGGCAAATGGATGGAACTGGAAAATATCATCCTGAGTGAGGTAACCCAATCACAGAAAAACACACATGGTATGCACTCATTGATAAGTGGCTATTAGCCCAAATGCTTGAATTACCCTAGATGCACAGAACACATGAAACTCAAGAAGGATGACCAAAATGCTAATGCTTCCTCCTTCTTTAAAAGGAACAAGAATACCCTTGGCAGGGAAGAGAGAGGCAACGATTAAAACAGAGACTGAAGGAACACCCATTCAGAGCCTGCCCCACATGTGGCCCATACATATAGAGCCACCCAATTAGACAAGATGGATGAAGCAAAGAAGTGCAGACCGACAGGAGCCAGATGTAGATCTCTCCTGAGAGACACAGCCAGAATACAGCAAATACAGAGGCGAATGCCAGCAGCAAACCACTGAACTGAGAACGGGACCCCGTTGAAGGAATCAGAGAAAGAACTGGAAGAGCTTGAAGGGCTTGAGACCCCATATGTACAACAATGCCAAGCAACCAGAGCTTCCAGGGACTAAGCCACTACCCAAAGACTATACATGGACTGACCCTGGACTCTGACCTCATAGGTAGCAAAATGAATATCCTAGTAAGAGCACCAGTGGAAGGGAAGCCCTGGGTCCTGCTAAGACTGAACCCCAGTGAACTAGACTGTCGGGGAGGGCGGCAATGGGGGGAGGGTGGGGAGGGAACACCCATAAGGAAGGGGGGGAGGGAAGGGGATGTTTGCCCGGAAACCGGGAAAGGGAATAACACTCGAAATGTGCATAAGAAATACTCAAGTTAATAAAAAATAAATAAATAAAAATAAATAAAAGGGGAACAAAAATACCCTTGCGAGGGAATAGGGAGGCAAAGTTTAGAGGCTGAAGGAATGCCCGTTCAGTGCCTGCTCCACATGTGGTCCATACATATACAGCCACCAAACTAGATAAGATGGATGAAGCAAAGAAGTGCAGGCTGACAGGAACTGGATGTAGATCTCTCCTGAGAGACACAGCCAGAATACGGCAAATACATAGGTGAATGCCAGCAGCAAACAACTGAACTGAGAACGGGACCCGGGTTGAAGGAATTAGAGAAAGGACTGAAAGAGCTTTAAGGGGCTCTAGACCCCCATATGAACAGCAATGCCAACAACCAGAGTTCCAGGGACTAAGCCACTCCCCAAAGACTATACATGGACTGACCCAGGGCTCCAACCTCATAGGTAGCAATGAATAGCCTAGTAAGAGCACCAGTGGAAGGGGAAGCCCTTGGTCCTGCCAAGACTGAACCCCCAGTGAACATGATTATTGGGGGAGGGTGGTAATGGGGGAGGATGGGGAGGGAACAGCGGTATAGAAGGGAGGGAAGGGAGGGGTTAGGGGGATGTTGACCTAGAAACCGGGAAAGGGAATAACAATTGAAATGTAAATAAGAAATACTCAAGTTAGTAAAGATGGAGGCAAAAAAATAAAAAAAATAAAATTGATACACATATTTTCATGTGTGGAGGTCTAGGAAGCTGGAGGTCTAGGAAGCCCAAAGCCCAAGCACAACAAATAAAAACAAATCAAAGGGGAAAGAAAAAAAAGCAGCGAGATACTGCTATATACTTACTAGAATGATCAAAAGTTGAAGATGGCCAATGCTAAGTGCTGGTGATGAGAGAATGTGGGCACAGGGAAGTCTCAGTTATTGTTGGTGGGAATATAAAGTGGTACGGACCCTTTGGAAGCCTTTGGCAGTTTTTTTTAAAGCTTCAGTATTTTCTAATGATAGGAACTAGTAACTAGGGTCCAGCTAAACTGAAAACTATTACCAAAACTTGGAACTTTGTTGTCCTTCAGTTGGCGAGAAAGAAAAACTATAACTTCCTAGGTTGTTTTTTGTTTCTGGGATAAAAACCATGATTCAAAGCAACTTGGGAAGGCAAGGGTTTATTTGACTCTCATGATATAGTCTAACCAGGGTAATCAAGACTGGAACTACAAACAAAAATGGTGGTGGGACATTCCTGGCTTACTGTTTGACTTGGTTGTCATGCCCTTATATAGCCCAGCTCCACTAGCCTAGCAGTAATGCCACCCACAGTGAGGGCCTCTTATATTGGTCCTCAACTACAATCATTACAATGCCCCACAGACATGCCCATAAGCCAATCTGATGGAAGAAATTTCTCAACTGAGGCCCCTCCTCCAAGGTGACTCTATTTTGTATCAAGCTGACAATCAAAACTAACCAACATAAATAGCCAAGAAATAAGACACAAAGAGACACAGAGGAATCCTAATTGAGTATTTCTGAGCACAAGAAGCCTCACATTTTCTTCACTGCTGTAGCCACTAGAATGGTGCCTATGCTCCTGCAAGTAATCCCTCGTTCGTGCCTCTAAAAGCAACTCCAGAGAAACTCATTGGCTCATTAGAAAAAAGGACTTGTAGGTAAAAGGAAGTACTACTTAGAAAAAGGAAAGGAGATTAGAAATGGAAGAGGAAGAAGATGATGATAGCTTAACATTATCAAAATACACTATACGTATCCATGAAAATATCATAATGAAACCCATTATTGTCTCTAACTATATGTGTAATAATACACAGAAAAAGAACTCAGGTTCAAAATATATGATTCCGTTTATATATTATCTTGTAAGTTGACAAATGATAAGAACAGAAAGCTACTAGTAGGTGCTTCGGTAGCTGCTATAAGACGATGTTTTGTATAAGGAAGGTATGAGGGAAGTTTTGAGGCTTTGTAAAGTTTCTATCTTGATTTATACAATGGCTCAGTATGTACACAAAAGTACACAATCTATTTTACACAAATTTAAAAGTCATTATGAAAATATGAAATCTGGATTGCATGAACTCTTGTAGTATTTAATAAACAGGCAGTTGGTCTAGAGAGGGATATTAAGTTTAGACTAGGTTACTAATGTGAGGAGCAGGCATTTAATCGCCCCATCAACCTACTTATCTGGAAGTAGATTAGGAGTAGTTCCTGACAAAGGATTGTGATGAGAAGGAAACGAGTGAACCATGAACTGCTAGTAAATGCATAAGACGTTATGTAAATGGCTGTCACGGTGGTAGAGATCTCCACAAGTTTGAGGTCAGCCTATTTAATAAAGTAACTTTCAGGCCAGCCAGGACTATGCAGTAAGACTATATCTCAAAACAAAATAAAACAAAAAGAAAACAAAACAAACCCAAAGCCTCAAAAATATACTGAATAAATTAAATAAACAGCAAGTAGTGGAATACATCACATTTACTGAAGGGTAAAACTATTATTATTTTTACCAGACATTATGGTTTAAACGAAAGAAAGTGCTGGGCTAGTGAAATGATTTCATTCTGTCAAGCTTGTGTATATCATTGTGACCTGTCCCCAGGCATGTGCGCTGTGATAGCAAATGACCATCCTATATTATGAACAATAATTAAAAATGTAAAAATACGATCAAATGCTAAACAATTTCAAGACCTTAATAGCGAATACCATGGACAAAACTTAAAGATATGATGAATTAAGCTAAAGTTTACATGATTGTATACTGAGTGTAAACACATTTTTGTATTTTATTTTTATAATTAGCTTTTTTTGTTTGAACAGCTTAAACACAATAAATTTCAACATATTAAAATGTACATATTGGTGAGTCTGGATGAAAGGGGGTAAGGTAGCCTTTACTACACTTATGGCATTTATGCCAAGAGTTGCCTCCATGGAGCCTCTGTGTGGCTTCCCTTCCTAAAG
Source organism: Rattus rattus (assembly GCF_011064425.1). Taxonomy (NCBI): domain Eukaryota; kingdom Metazoa; phylum Chordata; class Mammalia; order Rodentia; family Muridae; genus Rattus; species Rattus rattus. The sequence continues at coordinate 22,055,386 of NC_046161.1, read as the reverse complement.
CCTTAGACTGTAGAAAACAGACATACTTTCTATCCAAGGTTGGCAGCTTTTAGAAATTCATTCATAAAAAGAACCTTAAAGCAAGCAGCCTTATTGCCTTCCTTCTCCCTTATATTACATAACCTCTAATTATAAAAATAAATGAGTTTACTAAGCTTTCATTAGGATGAGACATGTGTTCTTATGACGGTTTTATTGTATCACATGGTTTTCTTGCAGAACTATAAATGAGTGTAACTTCTTTTAAAATCTGGCCACCTTTTACATAGTTAAACAAACACATGTCCTTAATTACAAAATGGTATGATTCTCCTATTTAGTTAATCAGGAAAATTCAGTATGCCCACAGAAGAACTCACGTGGGAATGCAAAAGAAAACAATTTCACTTTGCAGCTCAGCATTAGGAGATATGCTCTTGACCTCGAGGGATTCAGAATAGATAAAACTGCTCCTAACCCAATTGCCTGTCAGTGAACAAGTAAATACACAATTGTACCACATCCATATAATGGGATATGTCACTCAGCACGTTTGTAACTAATGACCATGTAGATCACCCGAACAGGAAACCATGACATTGGCAGTATACTAAGAGGAGAGACACTGAACATGTGACGGCAGGTGTCTACCTGTCATCATAACTTCTGTTTGGTATCGTGAAGTCATTCCATTGTCAGCCATGCATGGTTGAGAAAGAACATGTAAAGGGCCCAGAGAGGGAAGAACAGTGTTGTGACAGCAAGCATACAAAGACATGATAAATATATGGGGAAGAAAGATAGGTAATAAGCAGAACCTCACATTGTAGATATATGTTCAGAAGTAAACTATATGATATGAATCTTTTATAGTATCAAAAGCACATAGAAAATTGAAAGCCAAGGTGACTTGATAGCATCAAATACTCAAATCTTAGGCATAAATCTGCAAGATAATATAGAAATCAATATTCATGAATCTGTAAATCACCAATAAGGATCAAAAATCTAAGTAAATGCAGACATAGTTCATGGTAACTGTTACAAAATGTAAATATTACTATGATATCTCAGTTTGCTTTGCTGAGCAGATGTCTGTGTAAAAAAAAACAATGAAAAGAAAACAAAAACAATCAAAAACTAAACAAGGCACCATGTAGTGCAAACTCAATAGAGAGGAAACCATTTAAATGGACCCATGCATACAGCAAGGGATCCACGTGAGTATATAAGAACTATAAATAAGTAAGAAAAAAGGCAGAGGCTACAACAGACATGAAGCTCCTCATGGAAGATTGTATCCAAATGGTTAATACACTCATGCATATGAGTCTCTCATATTTCATATTCATGGGAGAGATATTAGTGAAAAGCCCCATAACACTTTTTATACAACTGAAAACGTGGCTGAAAACAACAGCAAAATCAGTGCACAGTGGTTCTTACCTATGCTTTGTTATGAATCAACAAAACAGAAAAAATTTATGTCCTGCATAGTGAAGTTATTTGCAAAAATGATTAAAAACATTTAATATCTTTTATTAAAAACAAATACCCAATGTGCCATCAAACATTTCCATTCCTACATAGACAACTGAAACATTTGCAATGTGTTCTGTAAGTTAAGGAGAAAATGTTCCCAAGAACATTTAGTGTTTAGTAACAGTCTAAGGTTAAAAATGTTTATAAATCCAGGAATAGAGGAACCGACAAAGTGGGATATTTACAAGCAGTGTTCTGCATACCAGTGAGAAATAATAAATTATAAAGATGAGGAGAAAAAATACTGTCACATAAAATGATACACTCCATATTGTGTAAAACCCATAACAAGAGTTTTCTGTTTTTCTGTATATGATTGGTCGTGGTGGAGGAGTGTTCCTTTAGTCCAAATGAATCAGATGTGTAGATTATAATATACATTTATGGCTCCCCGTATTTTAAACTGAACAAATCAATCTTCATACCGAGCCGCTAAAGCATTGGCAAAGCCGAGGAATTACTTTGCTGGCCTCTTTTAACAAAGGCACAGAAAACTGTTGGAGCTGGCCCGATGGGGATTTTAGCCTTCGTGGTTCTAAGCTTGTCCTTAGCTCCTTTGTAGTCAGTGTAGCGGGAGCTGACACTCTGAATGCGGTACAGAAAGTGTATGTTAAGTAGCTTGGTTCTACTTTCATGCTTTATTTCAATCTGGAGAGCTGGAGGACATTCTCTTCTGCAGGACTGAGTATATTGTGTCTTCACCGCGAGTGCCCAGGGCATGCATGCTCCCTCATTTCACTCAGCATAGGTGTTGAATGAACGTGTTCTGTGTGATCTGAAGAGTAATCTAGGAGAGTTACACTCTGCTTTTGAACGAATGAGTTTATGAAGTACATAGCAGAAAAAATAAAAGAGAAAATAACAAGTAGCAGATAGAGCAGCAGATGAACAGCAAAACATCACATGAGGAATTTATAACATCCAGCAGAGATAACAAAGATAGCCTAGGTGAGGGAGAAGATGAGGAAACCCTGATGAGCAAGGGCCTACAAACATCTAGAAGGAACTCACTGGGGAGTTTGGAACCAATGGCTGAAGTTCCTAACAGACCTGTCTCCTGGGATGAGCTTCACGTTTCTTTATCCCACCACAGGCATTTTTAGACCTTGTGGTAAACAGTAGTGATGCTCTTGGAGGATGTTTACTTTCTCAGCTGTTCTCAGAGGTGCAGTATGTTCAGTTGCCTGAGATGTTTGCCGTTTCTCCATCTCTCTGTTACAGAGGACCAGACTGTCCAGGACAGGGGTTTGGAGGAGACTCCGAGACAAATGTACTTGAGACTGAAATTGGGGAATATACTGTATTCCAGAGGTAGCTTCTCAGTGAATTTAAACAGCACATGAGATTTACCAGAATATTGTATGTAACACAGCACTTTAGAAAACAACTTTATTTATATCTGGTCTCCACTATTTTTGATAAGGTGTCACCCATTTTTTTGATACTTTGCCTATAAAGTACCCCTGCAGCCCCCCACCCCCCCCCCAAATTCTCTTATTCTAGTCTTTTGGTACTGGATTGCCAGGTAGGCAGCATGATTCTCTTTGCATATGGACTACTGCTAGCTTCTAGAATTGCTTGCCCCAGAGCCATGGTGCAGATACCTGAGCTGGTCAGTGTACAGACTCCTCCTTAATGCCCTTCCTTACAAGTTCCAGCCACTGGGACAACCTAGAATTCTGATCATAAGCCTTGCGATCAGTCACACAACTCCTTCATTTATTTTGTTGCTGTGTTTAAGGTTTGCTTACTGCACTAGAAGCACATTAAGGAATAAACAGGAAGACCATAAAGGTCATACTTTCTCTCAATGGTGACACTCCCAGAGGCCTGCTTTTAACACATTTATTTTATATGTGACACTTTTCGTGTGAATGAAGGTCAACTACCAAGTCATTTACTCCTTCAGGGTGCAAATCACAGAGTCTTAGTCTTTATGGTTGTTGATTTTGAAAGCTGCAATTTATGCTTTTGTGCCTTTCTAGCACCATTTCTGTACCCTACTTTTGCATGAGACCTTCCTTTTATTTGCCCACAATTTTCATGTTCAATTTGATATTCATCTCTAGTTCAGTTTGCCTTTGTTCTGAAATAGATGCTCAATTGGTTCTCCTCAGAGTTCAGAAAACACAGCTCTAAATACTTCTGACACTTGTTTTATTTTTCAGTGCTATTATTATCATTATGTGTATTACTATTTATTGTGTGTATGTGATATGTATATGTTTGTATGTGGTTTGTATGTATATGGTGTATACATAAGTAGTGTGTGTATGTGGTGTGTATGTATGTGGTGTGTGTATGTGGTGACTAAGTACATGTGTAGTTTGGGTATATATGGTGTGTATGTGGTGAGTGGTGTCTCTCTGTGTGTGTGTGTGTGTGTGTGTGTGTGTGTGTGTGTGTGTGTGTGGTGAGTATGTGGTGCGTGGTGTGGGTGTGTATGTGTGTGTGTGGTGAGTATGTGGTGCGTGGTGTGGGTGTGTATGTGTGTCCACAGGAACCACAGTCTATACATGGTAGAGTTCAAAGCATAGCTTTTGGTAGTCAATTTTCTCTTATTGTGGAAACTGGAGATTAAACTCAGGTTGCCAGGCTCATAAAGCATTCACTCTTTCCCTGAGCAATCTTGCCAGCTCACCATTTTTCCCCCTAATAAAGTACTAGGAATCAAACCTAGACTCCCAGGCCTTCAAGGCAAGTGTTCTACGACTGAACAACTACCTCAGCCCTATTCTGACCTTTCTGCTCTTGCTTTGCCCAAGTGTGTATAAATTGAACTAAGCAGACACCGAGCATGTCTCTCAACTACCACTTTTAAAAGGCTGTGATATTGTCTAGTACAAAGTCATTGGCTCTTCTAAAGTCTATTTGTCACAGCTGTATGAAAGACCTATCATCATCTCTCTTCCTATCAAGTTGCTGGGTTTCTACTTAACTCCTCTCCTTCCACAACCATCGATGACAAACCATGTCAGCCCAATATTTTTCCTTTCCTTTCATATGTTCTACTGTCCTCATTTCAGATACCTCCTCCACTTCATGGCCTCTTTCTAATTTCCTGGTATGGAGGAGTGGCTTAGTTAGGCTTTTATTGCTGTGAACAGACACCATGACCAATGCAAGTTTTATAAAGGACAACATTTAAGTGGGGCTGGCTTACAGGTTCAAAGGTTCGGTCCATTACCATCAAGGCGGGAGCATAGCAGCATCCAGGCTGGCATGGTGCAGGAGGAGCTGAGTTCTACATCTTCACCCAAAAGGAAGCCAGGAACAGAATCAGCCTCTTAGAAGGAGCTAGGAGGAGGGTCTCCAAGCCCACCCCACAGTGACACACTTCCTCCAACAAGGCCACATCTTCTAATAGTGCCACTCCCTGGGCCAAACATATGTGAACCATCACACTCCACTCCCTGGGCCAAGCATATGCAAAGCATCATGAGGAGCATTCCAAATTATACACAAAAACCTAAATATTCAAAGCTTGGATCCACATTTGAGAGAGAACAAGATGCATTCTATTTCTGGGAGTTGCCTCACTCAGCATTTGTGTGTGTGTGTGTGTGTGTGTGTGTGTGTGTGTGTGTGTGTGTTCTGAGTTCTATTAATTTGCCTATAAACTTCACAATTGCATATTTCCTTGCAGTAAATAAAATTGCATTGTGTATCTTTAAACCACATTTTCCTTATTCATCCATCCGTTGATGGACAGGCAGGCTGGTTTTGTTTCCTAGCTAGTACGACTAGAACAAGGACAATCATTTTATTAGTTACCTTTCTGTTGCTGTGATATTGTGTCATGACCAAAGGCAACTCAAGGAAAAGAGAGTTTATTAGGACTTGAATTCCTTAAAAGATAGGAGTCAATCGGGGCCGGAGGCATAACGGTAAGCAGTAGGCATGGCAACAGGAAACTGGAGAGATCACATCAAATGCAAGCATGACACGAAGAGTGAACTAGAGGCAGTGTGAGGCTTTAAGCCATCAAAGTCTGTCCCTCAGTGATGTACTTCCTCTGTCAAGGATACATTGCCCTGTGACCCCTCCAAACAGTGGTACCAACTGAGTGAAGGATGCTCAAATATCTGAACCTATGGGAAATATTTCCCATTCAAATGGCCCCAAAGGTGGGTGTGCGTGAATCTCTGTTGTAAGGTATGGAATCCTTTGGGTATATGCCCAGAAGTGATATAGTGGTGCCATATGGTGGCTATTTTTTTCTTTCATTTTTATGTCACCTCCAGACTGGTTTCTAAAGTGGCTGCACTAGGGTGAGATGTTATATCAAGTTGTTTTGATCTGCATTTCCTTGATGGGTGAGAATGCTGAACACTTTTAAAATGCGTGAGGGCTTACTTGTCATTTGTATTTCTTCTCCATACTAACTTTACTGGAGTTAGAATAAAACGTGCCTCTTGATTTGTAATCAATCTGGGGAACAAGGGCACGGAACGGATGAAAATCTTTTCTCAAAGTTCATTAGAAGCTAGAGAGAAAGTCGGGGCTGGAATGCAGACTTTTGAATAACACCCCAGCTGAATCCTATATCCAGAATTCTTAGCTGAACAAGTCTAACAGAAACATCAGATTTGCTGGGAAACATTATTTATGAGAAGAAGTGGAGGAGGAAGAAACAGGGCCTAGAGAGAGAAAGGGTACAGAAAAAGAAGTGCCAGCAATTAAGATTCAGTGAGCTTTGAATATATTCATTGAGTCATACGCATACATTTGTTAGTCACATTAAACATTGTTTTAAGTGCTTGTCATCCATTAACCCACTCAACTCCAGTCTTAAGAATAGCATGTAAATTTTGAATTGTCAACCAGGATGAAGATGAAATATTCGTAAGCCATGTACCCTACTGTAAGTTGAAACAAGAAGAAAATATGAGCTAAATACAAAATGCCGAATACTGAGGCCGCAGCTTTACTTTATCAACACAAACTGAAACTCTTCTTTACCTCCTCTCTCAGCCTGCAATTCAGCTATGGGTGCACGCTCTCTCCCAGAGCTGTCTTTACTTACATTTCATTAATATTTCACTTAGATGATAAGAATAGAAGGTTTAGAAAGAAAGGGTAGGGCCCATGTGTGAGGGAGACCTTTCCCTTCTTCTGTGGTTTTCTGGTGGTCCACTGAATAATTTACAATTGCCATACTTTTTTCTTGTTGTTCTTTAGAATTGGCAAGTTTATGAAGTTTAAAAAAAAGGAACAGTGAGAGCACTAATTGCAAGTCACAGATTTTTTTAGAGCAGCAAAGGGTTCCAAAAATATTATCAAATCAGGTGCTTACAGCATCTATCAGAAATGACTGGAGTACCCTGATTGAGAAAGCAAATAAAGATAACATAATCCAATCAGGGGCTTACAAACATCCAGCATAAATTGACTGGAGTATAGCCATTGAGGCATCCATCTGGAGCCCTTGATCAAAGGTCTGAAGCAGGGCCCCTAACAGGGAGGTGTGTAAGTATAAGAACCATTAGATAGATGATATCATTCCTTGGAATCGGCCAGCATAAACTGAGTGGGGAAGCTGAGATAGTCAGTGTCCTTTCTGTGAATGAGTGTCCAGCTTCTCCTTCCTACTGCAGGCATTTTCATGTTCTGAGATAAATAATAGTTACTCCAGATAGAAATAGTTCACCAGCCAGCTGTTCTCAAACCCCCAATGTTTTAAACACACTTAGCTGCTTGCCATTTTATCTCTATTCAGTACAAAGCCAAAAAAGACAAGAAAGATCCAGGATACAGAGTCCTGAAAAATATCTCACATAAAAATGCATGGGTCTGCAGTACTGGGGTTGGGGGTCAACCCTGTTTCCAGAACCAGCTTCTCAATTCAAACTGTGTATGACTCTTTAACAACATAATAACTCATATTATACCAGGATAATCTTGACTGTAGCCCACAGAGTTACAATGACCAGAACAATGACCACCTCTTACAATAGATGCCATCTTCACAGACTGATTGATCTAGGCAAGAAAGCTGTCACAACCAAATGGTGAATTTGAGAAGATTTTAAGAGTCTATTTTTGACATATGAATTATGATTGTGAATGTGATGGAATACTCTGAGATAAACAAGAGCAGGACTATAAGGCCACTTTCTGTTTTGTATCCTGAAGAGTCACAGGATATAGCCTTCTGGAGGAGAGAATGAGATGTGGAGTGGACTGTCTAGTAGAGTTATATACTCCTTGACAGATGTGAACTAGAACAAGTGTGGTGGCCTCCTCCATCCTTTAACATATGACACTCAGCCAGTCATTACTATTTGTGGAAGCCTGTTGGAAGCCAAGGAATAAGTAATATCATTGATGTAGCTCAGCCAGGCCAGTCTCTGGTGTTCCCAGGCAAATACAGAACAGTCAGATAGACAGGAACTCACACACTAGAAAAAGGAAAATAGGCTGGGTAAAAAGCTGATTCACAAGGTACCAAGTCATTTTACTTTCCTACCTCTGGGAACTATGGCCCCTAAGTCCCTTATATGAAAATAAACTTGGTTTATTTTCCTGTGTCATGGGATGGTGTTCCTCTCCCTTCCAACCATTGTTCTTCTTTAGTATTCTTTGATTGCAGAACAAAGAAATTCTCTGTAATATATTGTGCCTTGCTGACTGCAGAATAACCAGCATAAATGAGAAAAATGTGAAAGGTCAACTTTTTTCAGGATCCCGTAGGTTTAGAACTAACTATAGTATATACATGGCAGTGTTCCTGCAGTCAAAGAGGGGCAGAGAAATGACAAGTGGCAAGGGCTCCTCAGGGATGCCGTCTAAAAGACTTCACTCTTTATCCTGTGGAGGAGAATTCCCAGGAGAAAACCCCATCATAATGCTGAGGAAATACTTTCCATTTGACCTGTGATTTCCAGATGTCAAAGTGATTTTGTAATGGGGACATATTGCCTGGAAGGTTGCTATTATGGTACTCAAGAATCACAGTTGTGTAAGGCTACTGAGGGTTTTTCTTTAGCACCCTGCACAACACTTTTTAGCTCTATGATTATAGTTGGTAGGATTGAGGCTTCCAGCTTAGCTCCAGCTTGAGTTATTTGTGTGCTTTATGTCAAGTATATGGTTCTTCAGCAGCAGCATACTTCTGCCTGTTTCTGGTTGGCATCCAGAGTAATGGTAATAGCCTTCCTTAGTTTAGGAGCTTCTGGGGTGGGGGTGGTTCTTGGTCTCAGGAATAGAACCCACACCTGGCACTTAAATATTTGTTTAAACACTTATGGATTTTTGAAAGGGCATTATCCAACCAAGTATGATGTCTCCATTGTAACAGTTTTTTAAATTAATCAAGTTTTTTTAGTTGCTTTATAACTTAGTAGGTTTCTATTTTGCTTTCCCTATAGCCTACAAGCTTTTGGTTGACAAGCTTCCAAGTACTACCCTTCCATTCCCTCAATCCTCATTTAAACCATGGCACCTTGTGTTCCTTTCACTTTCATACTGCATGTGGTTTACTATCCCTCACCCAAGATATCCCCTTCAGCTCTCATGGCACTTTGTTTATTCTGTGACCTTTACAGATACTCCAATTTAAACACAGAGATATAAAAATCCAAAGCTATGATTCACTTATGAGAAAGAACACATGGTGTTTGCTTTTTCTGGGTCCAGGTTACTTCATTCAATATAATCTTTCCATTCTGTACTTTCTTTTTGGAAAATTTCACAATTTCATTTTTCTTTGCAGCAAATTAAATTTCATTGTGCAAATATGCCACATTTTCCTTATCTAGTCATTAGTTGATGAGTAGGTGGGTCCATTTTCTAGCTATTATAAACAGAGAAGCAATGAGCATGATGTGATATGGAATCCTCTGGGTAAGTCCCCAGGAATGATACTGTTGGAACATATGGTGGCTTTATTTTTATAAGTGTGAGAACCCTCCACAATGAGTCTCATAATGGCTACACTAATTTACACTCCCAGCAGCAGTGAATAAGGATCCCCATTTTCCTACAGCTTTCTTAACATTGCTGGCTTGTTTAAGTTGTATTCCCTTGAGAACTTAACATATGAGTACTGTATTTACTTAATTTGCAGTCATGCTTTCTAACCTTCTCCATGTGGCCATGTTACTCCCTCTCTCTCATATTATCATTGTTTTTTGCACAGACATATACATACATACACATACACATGCAAATGACCAGCCTTGGCTAGGACCAGGTTACTGATAGAAGGGGTGTTTGAGATAGGCAAAACAACTCAAAATCAAATCATGGGTTACACACTAGCAATAGGTTTTGAAAAGTATGAGTCTACATACAGGTCTATGTTATACTTGAGAGCTTTCTAGACTGCTCTCTGTGTTCTTCTCAAGACAGCTTTGACTTTTTGCTCTAAAAAATCTCTGAATAGCTTTCTCTTGCAGACCAAAAGCCCAGTCTTTTATATTACATATCAATTCAGTCTTTACCCCAGGTTCCCTTTTGATTATTCCATGCATCAACCTTCTATGACCCCAATTCCTTGATTCTTAGAAAAGAGGCAGCAGGCAGAAGCACAACCAATAAGATAAAGATTAATAATAAATCTTTATCTTAAAGATAAATAAATAAATAAGATTGTTTTGTGAGATCCTGCCCTGAAATTACCATTCTGACCATGCCTGGACATAAATTAGCTCTGTTCCAGTCTGACCTTGAACTCAGGAATCTACCTGCCTTTGTAAGCATAAACAAAAAAAAAAAAAACCAAAAAACAAAAACTTAACTGGGTGGGATCTTGTCCTGTGAACTCCACTCCCTAATCTCTTTATTTCCATCTTTAGTATTTTTCTGTCAAGCTGGGTCATAGTGCAGCTGTCTCTGTTCCTTTAGATCTGTGAAACTCCTAATACAATTCATATTGCACCCTTTTGTTTCATAGAGTTGAGAAATTTTATGTTTTTGAACTCATGTTTTCAGCATTCTTTCCCACAGCCTGACGGACTGTCCTGAAGGTTACAGCACTCTACCATTTTTCTGAGACATAAACATGCCCTTACTTCCTAGACTCATGCTGTCCCTGATTATCATGTAGTCATTAACCTTGGCAGAGATGAATTCCTTGCAGGTGGAACATGAAAATATGTACACTATTATACAAATGAGCTTATGTTCAACGTAACCATGAACATTCATAGTGTGTTTGTTTGCAAGGGCAAAAAAACATGCTATATTGTCCACCTTTCCATACATGGCCATGCTGGACTTATTATACATACCACCCTACACACACTCACACTATTGTCACATATATACATGTGTTTAGGGCTAATAACCAGGGGCCTCATCACTGGAGAAAACTAATTCTCCCTTTCCCAGCAGCCATTGATTTCCTATAGCTCTTCAACCTGGGTTAAAATCTGGTAAAACTTGTACCATCCATGTTAGTAGGCTGGCATATGTTGCCTTTATTCAGGTCTTCAATAGGCAACTATATTGTTCAGATTTCATGCTATAGAAGATAGCTTTCCTCATAGGTCTAGCAAACACTGTCTGGCAGAAGATGCCCTGATCCTCTTGTGCTTACAGTTTCCCACCATTACTCCCATGATGTTTCCTAAGCCTTAGACATGAGGGTTTTGTTATAGATATAGCAATGGGGGTTAGGGTTAAGAACCCCCTGGTCACTTGCTGTTTGCATTTTGAGAAGTTGTGATATTTATAATAGCTTTATCTGTTGCAAAAAGAATCTTCTTTGATAAAGAGTGAGACTAATACGCATCTGTGGGTGTAAGTAGGAATACATAAAATACTTATATTTGTTTAGGGAAGTGGCAATATTAGTTTCCTCTCTAGTGTCAGTGACCTCAATAGCCACAAATAGTTGGCTAGGTTAATGGTACCAGGAATAAATTTCTTCCTATTAACTATGTTTTAAGTCTAAATAGAAAGATATTATTTGCCTTTAAGATAAATGTGGCACTCTGTACCATTAGGGATTACTTATTTTAATGGCTTACTTACTTTTATATGATTGAGTGTTTTCCCTGTGTGTGTGTGTGTGTGTGTGTGTGTGTGTGTGTGTGTGTGTGGTGTGTGTGTGTGTGTGTGTGTGTGTGTGTGTGTGTGTGTGTGTGTGTGTGTGTGTGTGTGTGTGTGTGTGTGTGTGATGCTTGATGCACAGAGAAGAGGGCATCAGATCTACCAGACCTGGAATTAAGGATGTTTGTGAGCTGCCATGTGGGAAATTGGAACCAAAACCAGGAACTCTATAAGAGAAGCAAAAGATGTTAACTACTGAGATATTTGTCTAGTCACACACTTGGCGTTCCTTCCCAGGCCTGACACTGTGAGGTTTATAGGCTTCATAGGTGGGTGTGTCTGGTTATTGCTCTTTATTCATTGGTAGCTTGAATTCCAACTTCAGATACTGTGAGAACTAGTCTTTAGAAGACTTCAAGGTCAGTTCCAATGTGATTCCTCCAAGCCCTGTGTTGTGTACTTTGCCTTTAAAATTAAGGGTTTTATCTTTAAATTCTTGGAGACAACCAGGGCAATGACAATAACCAATATTGCTTTGGGGAGTCTCTTGTTCCTCCTCTTCGGCAACTCAAAGTGCTAGTTCCCACTCCTATCCCTTCTCAGTGCCTTCTTGTAAGGCAGGACATGTCACTTGGAAGATATTATCAGCATTATTCCATGTGGTATAACTCCATTTAAAATTGTGAATATAAACATATGAATATGATTTTTGATCAGGGAAATGAATGAGGGAAATTCCACTTTGATGACAACCAAGAAACAGGATTTGTGACATTATACTGGGTTTGCTTTTGCTGGTGTCCAAGCTGTACCTGGAAGTATGTTCATATTGTGGTGGGTGGTGATTTGGGTTACTTACCTTGTTGAGTTGGTGCACAAGCTGCAGAATCCCAAGTAAGCCTGAGAGTGTGGGACAGTATCAGAGGGTGAGGTTCTGGGGGAACTCACTAGGCTGAGCTGCTACACAGGCCACAATATGCTACTTAGCCCTGGCAGGAATGTCATGGGTAGGTAGAATGTCTAGATTTCTCCCCAGGCTGTGCTAGTACAGAGGCTGAGCAATCTATTATATTGTTTTGGATAATAGCCATTTTGACCAAGGGATTGAAAAAACTTATTTTTTAAAGATCATTATTTACTGATTTTTATCAATAGGAATAAATTTATATGTGTATAATGAATCATTCTGTAAAGAAACAAATAGGTCAAAAATCTCAATATATAGGTTATGACATCCTAAGAAGAATGGTGTTAAATTTAATGTCTTGCTGTTCCCACCTCACTTTCAGCATCTGATTCTATTATAATCATCTCACTAACAAGGTCTCTGTGGATGTCAGGCTCAGAAAAGGACTTTAGTCAATGTAAAAAAAAATAGAATGCATTCAGGAAAGAGGTGGGCATCTACTGGGGGTGTGGAAAGCCTGCAGCAATGCTCTCCTTAGGATTGCCCATGAAACTTTTATAGTCTGGTGGGTTGCTTCAGGAAGCCAAAGCTGGATGATGTAATTCCAGAACTTTCCCTACATTCTAGCAACTTGTACTTTGAGTAGGTAAGTGTTAAGCTTGTTTTTGTTAACTCAAGCTCTACTAGTCATTCAGGACCATTCCAAAATGTACCAAAGTATGTAATTAAAAAAAAAGGCAGGGTGGTAGATACTGGGCAGGAAGCACCCTGGCTTCTCTGTTGTGCTTGTAGTTTCCCCAAAGTTGGAGAATTGCTTCTTTTTTTTTCTTTCTTTTGTTGGATAGTTTCTTTATTTACACTTCAAATGTTATCACCATTCCCCAGCTTCCCATCCTGGAAAATCCCTATCCCATCCTATCCCATCTCCCCTCCCTCCACTTCTATCAGGGTGTCCCCACCCACACACTCCCTCCCACCTCCCAGCCCTGACATTCCCCTACACTGGGGCATCTAGCCTCCATAAGACCAAGAGCTTCCCCTCCCATTAATGGCCAACAAGGCCATCCTCTGCTACATATGCAGCTAGAGCCATGAGTACACTACAATTAGTGGTTTAATCCCTGGGAACTTTGCCGGGGGGGGGTGGTTTAGTTGGTTGATACTGTTGTTCTTCTTATGGGGTTGTAAACCCTTTCAGCTCTTTCAGCCCTTTCTTTAACACCTCCGTTGGGGATCCTGTTTTCAGAGCAGTGGTTGGCTGAGAGCATCTGCCTCTGTATGTTTCAGGCTCTGGCAGAGCCTCTCAGAAGACAGATATATCAGGCTCTTGTCAGTATGCACAACATAATCCACTATATAAGCAAACTCAAAGAGAGCAAAGCATATGATCATCTCACTAGATGCTGAGAAAGCATTTGACACAATTCAATACCCCTTCATAGGAAACGTCTTGGAAAGATCAGGAATTCAAGGCCCATATCTAAACATAGTAAAAGCAATTTACAGCAAACCAATGGCCAACATCAAACTAAATGGAGAGAAACTTGAAGCAACCCCACTAAAGTCAGGAACTAGACAAGACTGCCCACTCTCTCCCTACCTATTCAATGTAGTACTTAAAGTTCTAGCCAGAGGAATTAGACAACAAAATGAGGTCAAAGGTTACAAATTGGAAAAGAAGAAATAATACTATTGCTATTTGCAGATGCTATGATAGTATACCTAAGTGACCCCAAAAGTTCCACCAGAGAACTACTAAGCCTGATAAATAACTTCAGCAAAGTGGCTGGGTATAAAACTAACTCAAACAAAACAGTAGCCTTCCTCTACTCAAAGGATAAACAGGCTAAGAAAAAAATTAGGGAAATGCCACCTTTCACAATAGTCACAATTAATATCAAATAAATTGGTGTGACTCTAATCACACAAGTGAAAGATATGTATGAAAAGAACTTCAAGTCTCTGAAGAAAGAAATTAAAGAAGATCTCAGAAGATGGAAAGATCCCTGATGCTCATAGTTTGATGGTCATCTTACCAAAAGCAATCTATAGATTCAATGCAATCCTAAGCAAAATTCCAACTCAATTCTTCATAGAGTTAGGAGGAGCAATTTGCAAATTCAGTTGGAATAACAAAAAACTCAGGATAGTGAAAACTATTCTCATCAATAAAATAACTTCTGGGGAAATCATCATTCCTAACCTCAAGCTGTATTACAAAGCAATAATGATAAAAAAAAAAAACTGTATAGTATTTGTACAGAAACATGCAGGTAGATCAATGGAATAGAATTGAAGACACAGAAGACCTAAACACCTATGGTGTTAGAGAAAGGACTGAAGGAGATGAAAGGGTTTCCAACCCTATAAGAACAACAGTATCAATCAACCAGATCACCTTGATCTTTGGCAAAGGAGCTAAAACCATCCAGTGGAAAGAAAGATAGCATTTTCAATAAATGGTGCTGGTACAACTGGCAGCCAGCATATAGAGGAATACAAATTGATCCATTCTTATCCCCTTGTACCAAGTTCAAATCCAAGTGAATCAAGGACCTCTACATAAAACCAGGTAGACTCAAACTAATAGATGAGAAAATAGGGAAGAGTCTTGAACACCTGGGCACAGGGGAAATTTTCCTGAACAGAATACCAACGACTTACGTTTTAAGGTCAACAATAGACAAATGGGACCACATAAAATTGCAAAGCTTCTGTAAGGCAAAGGGCACTGTCAATAGGCCAAAACAACAACCAACATTCTGGGAAATGGTCTTTACCAATTCTACATCTGATAGAGGGCTGATATCCAATATATACAAAGAACTCACCAAGTTAGACTCCAGAGAATCAAATAACCTTATTAAAATCCCAGACCTAAATAAAGGATTCTCAACTGAGGAATATCAAATGTGAAGAAGAACCTAAAGAAATGTTCAATATCTTTTGTCATCAGGAAAATGCAAATCAAAACAACTCTGAGATTCCATCTCACACCAGTCAGGATGGCTAAGATCAAAAAGCTTAGGTAACAACAGATTCTGTCAAGGATGTGGAGAAAGAAGAACACTCCTCCATTGTTGGTGGGATTGCAGACTGGTACAACCATTCTGGAAATCAGTCTGGAGATTCCTCAGAATTGGACATAGTACTACCTGAGGACCCAGCTATACCACTCGTGGGCATATACCCAAAAGATGCTCTAACATGTAATAAGAACACATGCTCCACTCTGTACATAGCAGCCATATTTATAATATCCAGAAACTGGAAACAACCCAGATGTCCTTCAACAGAGGAATGGATGCACAATTGAAAAGTACTCAGCTATTAAAAACGTGAAATTCTTAGGCAAATGGATGGAACCAGAAAATATCTTCCTGAATAAGGTAACCCAATCACCAATAAACATACATGATACGCACCCACTGATAAGTGGATATTAACCCAAAAGCTCAGAATACCCAAGATACGATTTACAGACCACATGAAACTCAAGAAGGAAGACTAAAGTGTGGATGTTTCAGTCCTTCTTAGAAGGGGAAACAAAACACTCACAGGAGGAAATATGGAGTCAAAATGTGGGAGGAGACTGAAGGAAAGGCCATTCCGGGAATTGCGCCACCTGGGGATCCATCGCATATACAGTCAGAAATCCCAGACACTATTGCAGATGCCAAGAAAACTCTCAGTTTTAACATGCATCCCTCTTGAGACTAAATGCATCAAACACTTTTACTATATTTATTAGCCATTTACATTGCTCTCTCTCTCTCTCTCTCTCTCTGTCTCTTCAGGACCAAGGCAATTTTGGGGAGGGAGGATTTGATTGTATATTGTCTTCTTGTTCAGAGTTTGTTTGTTTAGTTAGTTCTTTTTGTATTCTACCTATTAGTCAAGTTTATAGCTGGAAGAGGATTTTATTTCCTGTTCTTGGAACTGCTTTTTCATTTGATTGACTGTTTCTTTGTTGCAGAAAATTTTATTGTTTTTAAGCCTAGCAAGGCAATTTTTTTTTTTTTTGGCAAAATACGTGCCAAGACCTACTGGGATGTAAATTCACCTTGTTTTTATTCTAGTTGAGTTGGTGACTGTATTTTCCCTATTGACTTAGTGGGGTTTGACCTCACTGTATTTCATGATTGACTAGTTTTTTTTTTTTTTAAATGGTGCAATGCAAATGAAGTGGACAGCACATGTGTGTGGGAAGTTGGTAATTTCAGGCCATCATGTTCTGGGAATGAGGTTGGGTGAGGGTCTGGGAATGCAGTTGGATGAGAGTCTGGGAATGCAGTTGGATGAGGGTAGGGGCGATTGAGCAGGGGCTTGTGTAAAAAACAAAAGCTTTAGAAGGTAAGGGAGATAAAAAGATACACAAAAGCTTTGAAATATGGGAGTAATTTATAAAATATTGGCCCTTGACAATCTAGATATCTTTGGAAAATTTCCCCCCTCACAATCTCACTCTTTATTATACATTTTCATTTTTGTTTTTTCAAACTCAGCCAGCATATGCTGACATTCTGAATTCGTGAGTAAAAGTTAATTATTGTTATTCTAAGTGACTGGTTCAGTCCCTGTATGAGAAATTAATTATTCCATCTGACTTTTAGCACAATTTAAGAATTTCAAAGACTGTTTTAGAGGTTGTCCTTTGGCCAGGAGATTCACTTAACCCACCTGAAATGAATATTTTCCACCCAGGCCAGATCCCATTGTCCTGATCAGAAGAAGATTCTTCTTATTGAGACTAAATTTGGTGCGGTCCATTTTGTCGATTGTTTCCTATGTGGCCAGAGTCCTGTTTACAAAGTTTTGTCTATGCTTCTTAACTTGTAGTGGAGTATTCCATACTTTTCCCTATAGCATTTCAGGTTTGGTTCTATTTGGTTTGATTTTTTGTTTTATTCTTTTTAAACTTTTTCTTTCATATATTACATCCTGACTGCAGTTTTACCTCCCTCCATTTCTTTCTGTCTGTCTCCCTATTTCCCATCTACTCTAGAACCATTCCTCATTAAAAAGATGGAGGAGGAGGAGGAAGAGAAGGAGGAAGTGGAGGAGGGGGAGAAAGAGGAAAAGGAGGAGGAGGAGGAGGAGGAGGAAGAGGAGAAGAAGAAAAAGGAGAAGAAGAAAAAGAAGAAAAAGAAGAAGAAAAAAAAGAAAAAAAGGAGAAGGAGAAGAAGAGGAAGAAGAGGAAGAAGAAGAAGAAGAAGAAGGAGAAGAAGAAGAGGAAGAGGAGGAGGAGGAGGAGGACTCTCCCAGGGATATTAACTAAACATGGCTTAACAAATTACAAAAAGACCAGACACAAACTCTCATATCAAGACTGGATGAGATAATCCAGTAGGAGAAAATGAGTCCCAAGTGCAGGCCAAAGAGTCAAAGACATCAGCTATTCCCAATGTTGGTAGTCCCATCAGAACACCCAGCTGCACAACCGTAGCATATATGCAGAAGACCTAGCTCAGACCTAAACAGGGTCTGTGATTTTCTCTTCAGTCTTTGTGAACCCACATTATCTCTGCTTAGTTGATTCTGTGGGACATATTCTCATGGGATCGTCAACCCCACTGGGTCACATAATCTCTTTTCTCCCTCATCTGCAGAATTCCCATGGCTTCATCTAGTGTTTGGCTGCTCCTATCAATTGCTGAATGAGACCTCTGATGAAAGCCAAGGTAAGCACCAATCTATGAGTATAGTAGACTATTTCATTGATTTTTTTGCCTATCCTATTCGATTCTATCCTGGATCTCTGGGTTGTCAACCCGCTGGTTCTTAACCGTCCAGGCAGTGTCAGGTATGGAATCCCTCTCGTGGTATGGGTCTCAGGTTGGACAAGTCATTTGTCACTCACTTCTCTAAGTTGTGCACCATCCTTACACCTGCACATTTTGCAGGCAGGATAGATTGTAGGTTGAAGGGTTTGGAAATAGGTGGAGGTCCCATTTCATTCCAGCCACAAAACCTTCAATCTACAACCTAGCCAACCTCTCTGTAGAAGATGGCCAGTTTGGGCCCTGTATCATCCATTACTAGAAGACTTGGTAAGGTCACTCTCAGAGACTTCAGGGAGTTTCCACTACACTGGGTTTTTACATTGTCCTTCAATTTCAACTGCTTCTTCCAGTGGTCTCTCCATTCATCATTCCCACTCCTGCCTGATCCCTCCTCTTCCAATCCCCACCTACCCACCCCCAGTCCACCTTCAAAATCTAGTCTATTTCCTCTTCACAGAGAGAGTCATGTGTCCCCCTTGAGTCCACCTTGTTACTTAGCACCTGTGGCTCTGTTGATTGGAGCATAATTATCCTTTACCTAATAGCTAATGTCCACTTTTAAGTGTCTACATGTCGTGTTTGTTTTTCTGGGTTTGGGTAACCTCACTCAAGATCATTTTTTCTAGTTCTATCCATTTGCCTGCAAATTTTCTGAGGCTATTGTTTTTAACAATAATGCTCAATTGTGTAAACATACCATACCACATTTTCTTTTCCATTCTTCAGTTGAGGGCCATCTATGTTGTTTCCAGATTTTGGCTACTATGAATAAAGCTGCTATGAACATAGCTGAGCCAGTGTCTTTGTAGTGGGATGGGAGTGTTGTTTAGATATATGCCCAACATATATATATATATATATATATATATATATATAAATTTCTAATTTTCTGAGAAACCACTGTATTGACTTCCAAAGTCACTATGGAAACTTGCCTTCCAACCAGCAATGGAGTATTCCCTTTGTTCTACATACTTGACACAATGAGATGTCACTTGGTGAGGTTTTTTTTTTTTTAATCTTCGCCATTTTGGCAGGTATGAGATGGAATCTCAGAATCAATTTGATTTGCAATTTCCTGGTGGCTTGGGATATTGAACATTTGTTTAAAAGTTTCTCAGCCATTTGAGATTCCTCTCCTGATAATTCTTTCTTTAGCTCTTTACCCCATTTTTAATTGGATTATCTGGTTTATTGCTATCCAGTATCTTGATTTCTTTATACATTTTTGATATTAGCCTTCTGTCAGATTTTAAATTGATGAAAATTGTTTCCCATTTTGTGGCTGATGCATTGTCCTATTGATGATGTCCTTTGCCTTACAGAAGCTTTACAGCCTAATGAGGTCCCATTTACTGATTGCTCTTCTTAATGCCTGTGCTACCAGTGTTCTGTTCAGGAAGTTGTCTCCTATAGCAATGTGTTCTAGGCTATTCCTACTTTCTTTTCTATTTGGTCCAGTGCATCTGCTTTTATGATAAGGACTTTGACCCTAAAAATTCTACCAGGGAACTCCTACAGCTGATTAAACAGTGAATCACTGGGTACTCAATTAATCAAAGGAAATCGGTAGCCCTCTTATACACAAATGACAACTGGACAAGAGAAAAGCACCTTTCACAATAGCCACAAATAATATAAAATATCATGGGGTAACTCCAACCAAGCAAATGAAATACTCATATGTCAAAAACTCCAAGTCTTTGATTCATATGACAAAAACCTCAAGTGTTTTTTTTCTCTTATTGAATATTTTATTTACATTTCAAATGTTATTCCCTTACACAGTTTTCCCCCCAGTAACCCCCTATTCCCCCTCCCTCCCAATGCTTCTATGAGAGTGCTCCACCACCCACCCACCCACCCACTTATTCCCTCCCACCTCCTCACGCTGCATTCCCCTACACTTGGGAAATCTAGCCTTTACATGACCAAGGGTTTCTCCTCCCATTGATGCCTAACAAGGTCATCCTTTACTACATATGCAGCTGGAGCCATGGGTTCCTCCATGTGCACTCTTTGGGTGGTGGTTTAGTCCCTGGGTGCTCTGGGTTATCTGGTTCATTGATATTGTTGTTCTTCCTATGGGGTTGCAAACCCCTTCAGCTCCTTCAATCCCTTCTCTAACTCCGACATTGGGGACCCCATGCTCTGTCCAGTGATTAGCTGCAAACATCTGCCTCTGTATTCTCAGGCTCTGGCAGAGCCTCTCAGGAGACAGTTATATCAGGCTCCTGTCAGCAAGCACTTCTTGGCATTTGCTGTAGTGTCTGGGTTTGGCATCTGTATATGGGATGGATCCCCAGGTGGGGCAGTCTCAGAAGAAAGTCAATATTAGAAGATGGGATGATCTACCATGCTGCTGAATTAGAAGAATTAACATAGCAAATATGACCATCCTTCCAAAAGCAATCTACAGGTTCAATTCAATCCTCATCAAAATTTCAACATAGTTTCTTACATACCTTGAAAGGAAAATACTCCACTTCATATTGAATAGCAAAATACCCAAGATAGCTAAAGCCTGTACAAAAAAAGGACATCTGGAGGTATCACCATCCTTAATTTTAAACTGTATTATGGAACTCTTATAATAAAAACCACATAGTCTTTGCAGAAAAACAGACAGATGAATGGGATCAAATCATAGAACCAACATAAATCCATACCCCTATAGCCACCTGATTTTTTGAAGAAGAAGCTAGAAATACAGAATGAAAAGAAAAGAATATCTTCAAAACATTGTGCTGTTTTAGATAGAGACAGCATTTAGAATACTACATATAAATCTATACCTTTAACCATGCACAAAACTTAAGTCTAAGTGGATCAAAGTTCTTAGCATTTCAGACTTTATGTTGAAGCCTTTCATCCATTTGGAGTTGATTTTTGTTAAGGGTGGGAAATTCAGTTCTGATTTTCTTTCTTCTATACTGCAACTTTCTCAGAATTGTTCATTGAAGATATCTTTTCTCCAATGGGCACTTTTGCCATCTGTGTCAAAATCAGGTTGATGAAGTTTTGTGGACTTATATCTAAATCACATAGTCTACTTCATTAATCTAGTTGTATGGTTTTGTGTTTTGTAACCTAATGCCTTATTCAGTTGGCTCTGTGATACAGGTTGGAATCAGGTGTGACAATATTCCCAGTAATTTCTTTGGGTCAAGAGTTGCTTTTAGGCACCTTGATTTTTTTATTTGTTTTTTTGCTTACCTTTGCCTCCTATGGGAATTTTCTTAGATGGCTTTGTTTTCTCTTTCTGTAAAAAGAGTACTAGAATTTATACTGGGATTGTACTGAATCTGTAGATTGCTTTTGGGAAGGAAGATAGCAATTTTCACGATATTGATTCTTCCAATCTTTGAACATGTTAAATCTCCCACCCCTCATATTTTAGTATCTTCTTCAATTTCTTTCTTCAGTATTTATATAGCTCACTTATGAGTGGTGCTGTCACCATAATTTCTTTCTCAGTATTGTTTAATGAGAAATTCTGGAAGGTTTTACACCATTTTTCCAACTAATAGATTATTAACCAAGGATATTTGTTCCAAGAAGACATGTACTTGATGAGCCCAATGATCTTCGAGTTTTTCTCCTGTGAATGCCAGAACCTATACCTGTAAAGTCTCATCAACCTGATCGCCAAAATAAGAGCTGAACAAGGCTTACACAGTGAATGTGTCAAGCTGAAAAGGAAAAAACCAAAGAGGCCTCTACCATACACAAAGAACTATAGGGAACTGAATGAAGCTGGGAGCAAGAGTCATCCCCAGGAAAGAGAACATGAGCTGGTTGTCTACTGTCAACTTGTCAACCCTAAAAACATACTTATATACAAGTACCATTATATGTTTTCAACAAATTATATTTAAGAATATATGCAAACAAGTATTGAAGACAATAATAACTGATACAAAAGAGGCTATGAATTTGAAGGAGAATGAGAGGATGTATGGGAGGGCTTGGATAGAATAAAGGGAAGAAAGAAATATTCTAATTAAGTCAGAATCTCAAAAATTAACAAAATAGGAAATAATAAAGTGTAACTAAATCACAGAAGAAATTAATGAAACAGAAGTCGGAAAACATAATAAATGAAAAGAGCTTTATCTTTAAAAGATGTTTAATATTGACAAACTCTAGGCCAAATTGACCAAAGAGGGACAAATCAGTTAGTAAAATTAGAGATGGAATGGGGGACATTATAACACATACCAGTGAAATAAAAAACAAACAACAAACAAACAAACAAACAAAACCCAAAGACATACCTTAAACTCTATACCAAATTTAAAAACCCAACAGAAATGAATAAATTTCCCTACAAATATGACCTACCAATGATAGATCAAGTGGCATAATCAATTTAAACAGACCTATTACAAGCAACAAGATTAAAATAACAATAAAATTGACAAAAACCTGGGTCCTGATGCTTGCTACAGAATCCCTCTAGGCTTTTAAAGAAAAGCAAAACCAGTGCTTTGCAAACTATTCTGTTTTTTAAAAAAGATAATTCTGGATTTCTTTTCTCTCATGTTCTTTTATACATTTAATTCCTTTCACTGAGCATATTATAATTCTTCTTTTATTGTAAATGAATTTTCATACAATGTATTCTGACTATGGCTCTCCTCCTCCTATTCCTTTCTGTTCCTCTCCACATTCCCTTCCTTTCACATCTACTTTTTGTCTTTTCTTAGAAAACAGTCTTCTAAGGAGTAATAAAACAATACAATATGATTTAAAATCATAACAGGAAAAAGCAAACAAATAAGAAAAAAATCCAAAGAAAAAGCACATATGGATGCAGAAGCACTCATCCCCACACAGAATGATCCCATAAGAACCCAAACCTAAAGCCATAATATATATTCAAAGGACCTGTAGAAGGAGGAAAAGGCCTGATTCAGCATCATGAGACAAGGAACCTCTGAATATACCACAAGCTTTGTGGTAATGTGTAGAACCTTCCAGTACCATGAATTACTAATCCTCAGAAGTGAAAGCTCGAAGTAGGCACCATCTTGACTTTTCTATGTTCAATGAGTTGTGTGTCTGTTGTCAGCAATGGGGCCTTATCACCAGTTTGCGACAAACAACCAAAAGTCTTGACAATGACCTGGGTTGTTTGCAGGATTCCCATCAGATGCCTCGTGCCAACAACTTCTTATAAACAGTAGACACTTATTGCTTATAGTTTTAGAGGCCAGAAAAATCTGAAGTCAAGGTGACAACATCTTTGGTGTCCAATGATGGCCCAATTCTCATAACTAGCATCTTCTATGTGCCTTTATATAGTAGAATCAAGAAAATGCTGTCACTCTTCCTTTTTATTCATTCATGTATTTATTTTTATTGGTTATTTTCTTTATTTACATTTCAAATGTTATCCCGATTCCAGGTTTCCCCTCTGCAACTCCACATTCCCATCTGCTTCCCCCTGCTTCTAGGAGGGAGCTTCCTCACCTACCTGTCTACTCCCACCTCACTGCCTTAGTATTCCCCTATGCTGGGGCAGTGAACCTCCACAGGACTAAGAACTTCCACTCCCATTGATGCCAGATAAGTAATCCTCTGCTACATATACAGCTGAAGCCATGGGTCCTTCCATGTGTACTCTTTGGTGGGTGGTTTAGATCCTAGGAACTCTGGCAGATCTGGTTAGTTGATATTGTTGTTCTTCCTATGAGGTTGCTACCCCTTCAGCTCCTTCATTCCTTCTCCTAACTCCTCCATTGGCGTCACTGTGCTCAATCTGATGGTTGGCTGTAATCATCCACATATGCATTGGTCAGGCTTTGGTAGTCTCTCAGGAGACAGCCATACCAGGCTCTTGACAGCAAGTGCTTCTTAGCATCAGCAATAGTATCTGGATTTGGTGTCTGCAGATGGGATGGCTTCCAAGGTGGGACAGTCTCTGCATGGTCTTTCCTTCAGTTCTCTGCTAAGTGTGGATGCTTCAGTCCACCTTAGAAGGGGGAGCAAAATAATCACAGGAGGTAGATGGAGTGGAGACCTGGGAGGGAGAGAAGAGGGAGAGGGAAAAAGGGGGCAGGATCATGTGTGGGAAGAGACAGGGGGTTAGAAAATTGAACAGCAGCGTATAGCAGTCAAGGATGGGGAGCTGAGGATAGCCACTAGAAATTCCCAGATGCCAGGAAAGCAAGAGACTCCCAGGATCCAAAAGAGATGACATTAGCTGAAATATCCAACAAAGGGAAAGGAGAACCTGTAGAGACCATATCCAGAGGTTAGGCATGGCCCCTGTTTGAGGGATGAAGCCACCCACTCATCTAAAAAATCTTAACCCAGAATTGTTTCTGTCTAAAGGTAATTCAGAGACAAAGAGTGAAGCAGAGATGCTATTCATTTAAATTAATTCATGTGTGTGTGTGCGTGAGTGCACGCGTGCGTGTCTGTGTATGTGTGTGTGTGTGTGTGTGTGTGTGTGTGTGTGTGTGTGTGTGTGTGTGTAGATCTCAGGGTCACCCTAGAGGAAAATCATTCACCTTATTTGAACAGTGTCCTTCATTGGCCAGAATCTCTCCTATTAGGTTGACTAACAACTTCTAGAGGTTTGCCTATCTCTCTTCCCTCTCCCTAGTACTATGATGGTAAGTGTGAGCAGCCATGATGCATGGCTTTTATTGTGTGTTCTGAAGCTCAAACTCAGGTCCTTTTTCAAGGCAAGACCTTTACTAAATGACTCTCGTCTTCCATCCCTAATCACACTCATGAAGATTCTGTCATCTAACCGCTTCCCAAAGACCACTGCCCCTTATCAACGTCATCCATGTTGAGAGGTAACGTTCAAAATATACATTTTTGGAAAGATATATATTCAGAACACAGGACTGTAGTCTACCCAAGTCAGGTTTTTTTAATGTACTAAATATATCAACTTCATCTCTGTAGCCCCAAATGTCTCAGTTGCTAAAACTAGAATATTTACTAGATATCTAAATCAGATATTGAAGACACTCATTCTATGACACAACATTTTCTCTCACTGTGACCTCATATGGTCAAACACTGTATAGACTTTGAAATCATAATGATAGGGGAGCCATATGTTATATGTCACCCATTCCAAAAGAAATATATAGGAAAGAAAAAAGGGCTAACTGCTTCAGGGTAAACCAAAACTTATCAAGGCAAGCAAGAACAAATTTATTTATATCTATATTTATATATTTGCTTTCTTTGTCATGCTATGGCTAGAACTCTGGACTCCATACATGTTAGGGCAGAGCTCTAGTGTGGAGCTACATTGCTACCCTAGAGTAGAATCTCATGGCCTGAAGAAAATCTTCCCTGACTCCTAGTCTCAGTGTAGAGTATCATGTTCACAAGGTGCTAGGACAGCATAGTTTTGTAATCTTACCAGGCACAGTTAAGGTAGTAATTCTTGATATGTTAAATAATAAAAAAGAAAACACCATCCCACGCTAGCACTGGCTACTCTCTGACCCCTGTAGTCTCACTGCCTCCATGGCTATCCCCATGCAGAGATCGCCCATCTTGAGGTTCTCTTGTGAACTCTACTCACATTCCCAGCCACCCCTCCCCCAAACCTCGTGGTTAAAGTCACAATTCCCAGTGACCCAGTAAAATCAAAACTCTAGAGACATATAATTTATCAATCAGATTTATATTAGTAAATTTTCAACCCATGAAGTGCCCAAAGAACTTAGATCCAATTAATGTTGATATAAGCTGCCCACTTAGATTAGACAAATTGTCTTGTAATAGTTCATCCTTTATTCATCCTTTATATGATATTCACACATACCTGTGGCTATTTAAAGCCACACGGATCTGGGTCATCCTTCTCTTCCTCCATCTTCCTTCTCCCCTCCCAACTATCTCTTCTGCCTCTCAAAAATTCTCATCCCACCCTCCTTGTCTACTGTCCAATCACAGGCACTAGCCTTGTTGTTCACTTACCCTCACCTTCTTACAAACAGCAATCTATAAATTCTCATGCATTACAGTCACATGTACACAGATCAGACATATAAATGCCTGGAATTGAATACACCAGCCTGAGGTCTCAGATATTATCTTTCTCCCTTCCCAAGGAACATGTACATCTTGTCTTAGTGGAGGCTCCCTGTGATGGCCTAATTTGTGTCTTTCTTATCTGTGAAGAAACAAAGTTTCATAGATGAAAAACAAAGTTGTAAAAACAAGGTTTTGAGAAATACATCTGGTGGTCAGGATCCCTATGACAAACTTGTGACCTTTCTGAGAGATACATCTGACGTCAGGATTCCCAGTGATATGATAAAGATTTGGTGATCAAGATTCTGACTAAGCTAATTAAGACAAGACAAAACAAAACAAAACAAAACAAAACAAAAAAACTGTTCTCAGAAAGACGCCCTATCCCTCCCTGTGGTAAATTCTGAGAACAACCGAAAGATGTCATCCTGACCCTGCCCGACCACCCAGCTAACCCCCCTCCCCCAAAGGACATGCCAACTTAGCCCTTTCCCAGTGATTCACCAAGGCCAGGTGTAGGGCTGGATGAGGAAAGTGAGCCAAGAACAGCCACTCGAGCAGGCCAGCCAATACCTGATCCTTTATCCTGTGTACCACCAATGAGAATAGGCCAGCTAATCCTGTTGCTGAAGTCTGCCCTCTGTAACAAATAAAAGTTGTGTGCTTTTTGGGTTCGGAGTTGCCTCTCCCCGCGTGGATGAGTAACCCACGTATGTGGATCAAAATCCTTATGCCCTCATGCTACTGCAGCAGTCACTTTGTCATTCTCTGCTCTGTGGATTGCACTCCTGAGGTAAGGCCAGTATGGGGGTCTTACAACAATCTGCACAAGTCTTACGGCTTGCTAGAATGTCATTTTCATTTTGTAGGGTGGTATCTATGCTCCCACAACTTAGAAATGCTTGTATAACAAAGAAGATGCATCAAGCAGATTTTGGCAAAGGAAACAACTTGTGACTTTGAGTCAGAGGCCCAAGACATACCTGGAATTGTGTGAATCACAGTGAGGACGGCCAACAATAGCTGCTTGGGAATGTGTGAGTGTTATTTCAAAAGCTACCAACACTCTGTTTGTGACAGTTGAAGACTTCTTGAAACACTTTCTAGTTTGGCCGTGCACTGCTTTGATGAGCATACTTGGCTTCCATTCATCCATGATAATCTCTTTGTTAAAAGATTAATGCCTAGCTTTGGTTTTCTCTCCTGGACATGACTACTCATTATTTACTATAGAGTAAAATGGAATTAAATCCTGCTTCCCTTCTTTGTTTGTTTGTTTGTTTGTTTTTGCCTTTTGCTGTAAGCATTTAAAAAACATCGCGATACATCTTCATCTGCTATTTTATACATCAGCTCAGCTATTTATTCCCTTAAATATATCATTGATCAGAGACTCTACACTGCACAAAGTACTAGCAAAGAACCAGGGTTCGGTTATGTTTTTCGAGCAATTTACAACAAAGGTCACCTTTCCTCCGATGCCCAGTAACATGCTCCTCATTTCCATTTCCCTCAGAGATCTCTTCAGAATGTCCTTTGTTATCTACATTTCTACCAGCATTCTGGTAATAAACAGAGGGGTAACTCTAGGAAGGAAGGGTTTCTGACTTGCTCCACCCTTCTGAGTTCCCATTAGAATCATCCTTAGCACTTCAGGAAAGCAGCTCAGGCAGTCATTAACATGAGCCCTCAGATTCTTTGCCCTACCTGTTCTAAAATCCATTCTTATTTTAGGCTCTTTGTTAGAGCTTTATTTACATCTTTTTTTCCCATCTTTATTAACTTGGGTATTTCTTATTTACATTTCGATTGTTATTCCCTTTCCCGGGTTTCCAGGCCAACATCTCCCTAACCCCACCTCCCCTTCTCTATGGGTGTTCTCCCCATCCTCCCCCCATTACCGCCCTCCCCCAAACAATCACGTACACTGGGGGTTCAGTCTTGGCAGGGCCAAGGGCTTCCACTTCCACCAGTGCTCTTACTAGGCTATTCATTGCTACCTATGAGGTTGGAGCCCAGGATCCTTGGGTAGTGGCTTAATCCCTGGAAGCTCTGGTTGGTTGGCATTGTTATTCATATGGGGTCTCAAGCCTATTCAAGCTCTTTCAATCCTTTCTCTGATTCCTTCAATGGGGGTCCTGTTCTCAGTTCAGTGGTTTAATGATGGCATTTGCCTATGCATTTGCTGTTTTCTGCCTGTGTCTCTCAGGAAAGATCTACATCTGGTTCCTGTCAGCCTGCACTTCTTTGCTTCATCTATCTTATCTAGTTTGGTGGCTGTATATGTGTGGGCCACATGTGGGGCAGGCTCTGAATGGGTGTTCCTTCTGCCTCTGTCCTAAACTTTGCCTCCCTATTCCCTCCCAAGAGTATTCTTGTTCCCCTTTTAAAGAAGGAAGGAAACATTTGCATTTTGGTCATCCTTGAGTTTCATGTATTCTGTTCATCTAGGGTAATTCGAGCATTTGTTCTAATATCCACTTATCAATGAGTGCATACATGTGTGTTTTTTTCTGTGATTGGGTTACCTCACTCAGGATGATATTTTCCAGTTCCATCCATTTGCCTATGAATTTCATAAAGTCATTGTTTTTGATAGCTGAGTAATATTCCATTGTGTAGATGTACCACATTTTCTGTATCCATTCCTCTGTTGAAGGGCATCTGGGTTCTTTCCAGCTTCTGGCTATTATAAATAAGGCTGCTATGAACATAGTGGAGCATGTGTCTTTTTATATGTTGGGCATCTTTTGGGTATATGCCCAAGAGAGGTATAGCTGGGTCCTCAGGTAGTTCAATATCCAATTTTCTGAGGAACCTCCAGACTGATTTCCAGAATGGTTGTACCAGTCTGCAATCCCACCTTTATTTATATCTTAATAATAATAATTTCTGTCTTAACCTACTTACATGGCTATCATAAAATGTCTTAGATTAGGTAACCTATAAATCAGAGCCCACAATTCTACAGTCTAGGAAAGGCATGGGCATTCTACTTCCATTTGCTGTATGTCTTCCCCTTCTGATATGTGATTGATAACTTAAGTACAGTCTGATATTAAAGACTGATAACTATTGCAGTCTGTATGGCTTGAATCCCAGAAACCCGACTAGGGTGCTCAAGGAATAAAGAAATGTCAGATGCGTATACAGAAAATCTGGGGTCATGTAGTTTTGTGAACTTTGGTGGACTGGCACCAACCACAAAGCAATCTTAGCTTGAGTGTAATAATGTACAACAGAAAGAAAGGGGTTAGCTAGTCTCAGTAGGACATCTCTGTAGGTGAGCAGCTTCAGGCTGCTCATACATTGATTCAATCAATCTAAAAAGAGCACGAACTATTCAGTGGGTATGCCTCTGTTCTCCCAACTTTTTCTTAGAAACTGGATGTAAGCCACCCACAAAGGAACAAGAAGACACAGAAAAAAAAATCACCTTGAAACCACAAGTAATTCTCTATGCCAGGAGCTGATCTGAGGCAGCCATTTCTGATGACCCATAAATCATCCACTTCCATATTACAGATTTTTTTCCCCATATTACAGCTTTAAGTCACAGCCAGAAAATAAGGAGTGGATTATTTTCTTGATTTCAAATTTGCTAGGATTCCCCAGGAAAACAAGAAATCAGACAAAGTCTACCTGTCTTGACATGCTAAAATCCCTTAGTTTGGACATTCAAATAAACCTTGATTTTAACTTCTTAAACAGTTCCTTCATTTATTACACAGGGTTCTAGCTGGAAAAATGTCTCTGAAGGATGTGATGCCCAGTCTTCGTCTTGGCATAAGGAAAAGCTCATCCTGAACTGGTTTTACCTTCGTACCTTGTCTTGTGGTTTCATAACATTTCAGTGAGATGAGTAAATTACATCTCCAAATAAAATTTTCATCATGTTTCCCTCAACATAATTTATTTGTTTTTTTTAAAGTATGCAGCTACCTGGTAATTATTTGTCATTTTACCATATAGAAATACAGACTAAATTTAAGCACAATGTTAGAGGAAATGCAGAGTTCAAATCCAAACACCATGGTAAAGATGCTGGATACTTATAGAGTGTTTACATTTTTGAGTCAGCAATGGTTTCTGTGCAGGTTTAAACTTGGAGGGGGATTGACTCAAGATCAGAAGAGAAAGATGTCAGGAGTCATTTGAGGTGGCTATATACTTCCTCCCTTGTCTACAAGAGAAGAAAATACAACTAGAAATAAAGTGTTTGTCATCCCTCTGTGGATCCAGATAATTGGCTTAGTCATGACTTTCACACAAAACATTCTCTGCAAGCCACATGATTTCATTTCTCAGTATCATGTAAATTGAAGTAGAACCATCTGGAGATAGGAAGCACTATACCAAGTTAACAATGTAGTGCTGACTGGTTTTATGTCAAAATGACACAAGATAGAATTAATTTGGAAGAGGGAGCTTTAACTAAGAAAATGGATTGGCTAGATTGGCCTGTGGGCTAGGCCTATAAGACCATTTTCTTGATCAATGCTGGATGTGATAGAGCCCAGCTCACTGTGGGTGTTCATGGTCCTGGGTGCTATAAGAAAGCAGGACAAGCAGGAGAAGGGGAACAAGCCAGTAACAGCTCTCCTCAGTGGCTTCTGCTTCATTTCTTGTCTCTGGGTTCCTGCCTTGGGTTCCCACATTGTCTTCCTTGTATTAAGGATGGATTATGGTGTGCAAGTAAAAAGACAAATCCTTTCCTTCCAAAATTTCTTTTGGTTGTGAAATTTCATCCTAGTAATATAAGCGTTAAATAAGACAGAAGTTAGTACTAGGATTGTAGGGTATTTCTGTGACCATATATTGTGACAATTAAATTTGGGGACGGACAAGCTATTAGGTCTTCAGAGCTCAACAGACTATTCTGTGGGAGCTTTGAAGTTAAAAATTCTAGAACAGTGCCGAAACAAAAGGCTTCATTTATGAAGTTTCTGAGGTAAGCAAAGACTTAATCATGATGTCTGAGTGATAATTTTGCATAAAGAACCACTAAAGTAAAACTTTTGGTTTGCTGGAACAACTGGCCTGGTTAGCTGGGGCTGAAAAATCCCCTGTAATTAAGAAGAGACTGCCATGATTGAGGTCAAACTTTCTGGGAAATGTTTTCTCAAGATCAGTACACAGAAGCCATGTTCAAGGGTAGGGATAGGGGCAAGTCTGTACCTTGTGCTGGCCTTGGTAAGGTATAAAAGTTTCCCAGGTGGTACTGGTTTTGAAATCATTGGTGGGGGTTGGGTCGGGGCTCCTGGTGAGCAACTGTGGCTTGGCACTATGAGAAGCCAGAAGAGGACTGGATATATGCACAGCCTTAGTTGAAATAAAAGCCCAGGATTGAAAAGATCATGGAGAGAAGTTGCATCTTAGTAGCATGTGGCAGGGTTAGAATCCTTAAAGATCCATTTTGAAATTTTAGAGATTACAGTACAATATAGAATGACAATCAAGGAGAACAGCAACTTTGGAATAAAGCAGACCTGAGACTAGAAGACAAACTGTGTGTACTTCAGAGGACAGTGCAGAAGTGGCCCAGGTCCTTTGACTGAGAATGTATTATGATTCTTCACTCTTGGAGTATAAATTATGTAAACTATTTTTGATTTTACACAAGTTCATAGTTTAGAGTCTGAATTTATAGAGTTTGGAGTTTGAGGGTTTTGAAATCTGAAAGGTACTTAGATTGCTTTAAAGAGATGAACCTTTTTAAAGACTAGCATGTTTAAAAGTTATAATGTCTTATATTGTGAACTTGATATTAATATAAAATCTCGGAGATGGGCAAGAAAAGAAAAGTTCTAGATGAATAGAGATGTGTTTGTATATCAAGTTGAGAAGGAGTCAATTGTGCTAACTAGTTTTATGTCTACTTGACAATATCTGGAGACACTTAAGAGAGAAAACCTCAATTGAGAAAATACATCTCCTTGAGATTGGCCTGTGAGAAAACCCATAGAAATTGATGATTGATATGGGAGAGCCCACCTCACAGTGGGTGGTGCCACACCTAGACTGGTGGTCTTGGACGCTGTATGAAAGCAATATGAGCAAATCACAAATAACAAGATAATAAGTAGTATTCCTTTATAGTTTCTGTTTCATGTCTTGCCTCCAGGTTCCTGCCTTGAGTTTCTATACTGACTTTCTTTTATGATGGATGTGATAAGAAACTGGAAGTTCAAATAAACCTTTTCCTATCCAACTTTTTGGGGTCATGATATTTTGTCATAGCAATAGAAACCCTAACTAAAACAATTAATCTTCGGGGGAAAATAAAACACTGCCAACAAAAAAGTAACCAACAAGTAAAGTCTGTAATGGGTGTAGCCCTGCTTTTCTCTGTTGTACCATCTCAA
Source organism: Rattus rattus (assembly GCF_011064425.1). Lineage (NCBI taxonomy): Eukaryota > Metazoa > Chordata > Mammalia > Rodentia > Muridae > Rattus > Rattus rattus. The sequence continues at coordinate 22,022,801 of NC_046161.1, read as the reverse complement.
ATGTGCCATGTTCCCCAGTAGATCAGCATTGAAGATTACAAAAACCATCTCAGTAGGAGGGGCAGTTTGCAGTTGCCTGAATGATTTTCTTGTGACCAATGAAGCTGAGTGTTTTACTCCTCTCAAAGTTTTTTTGATTCAAGAATATAAAGTCTCTTCCTCCTAGGATGTCTACACTTGCTATTCCCCTGGGCAGGTTAACATTCTTTGTGGATGTATGTGTCTGAATCCTCTCTCTGTCTATTCTCATCTGAAATGTCATTCTTCTTTTGTTGTCTGTTGGAAGTATATTTCCTTTTTTTTTTTTACTTCCAGTAGATTTCATTATTCATTCTATTTCCACTCTTGTAGAATACAATACCATCGAGAATAAAGCTTTTTTGTTTGTTTATAATTATATATATTTTTCTCATGAAGTATAAATGCACCAGGTTATTCATCTCTGTGTTCTTAACAGTCATTTGCATGGGTGGTAAATATAGAGACGTGCTATAAGCATTTTCTTCATTTTATGAGGTCTGTGAAGTAAGCTAGCCTAGTCTGTCTTTTTCTTCATAACAGTCATCTTGTTGAATTTTACACTGTGCTTTTCATGCTACATTGCAAGAATCCTTGCAATGTCACCTTATCCATTTATAGAGAGTACAACTATGCTGTGGGGTTTGGGGAGGTTGTTTAGAGCAGACGAAGAAAGCAAGTACACATGTAATACACTCGTATGAATAGAACATCTGTGTTCCCTGGGCACTGAATGCAAGTTTGACTCTCTGATGATCTTCCTGTGGCAATGTCACTGCAGGATTAGCCACACGTGCTGAGGTGCAATCATCCATGAGCCCTGAGCTATAAGAAGCAGAGTTAAGAGGGAGCATCCACATAATATAAAATGAAACTTAAAATACTAAGGGGGAAATTCTAATCCCAGTAAATGAAAAAGACATGAATTCTCTCTGTTACTCTTATGACTGACAATTGTAAGTTTTAGGTCTTTTGGAAAATAAATAGGAAGGAGAAGAGCTTAGGAATCTTAGAAGTCAAGGAAAATGGTTTGGACAAGTAGAGACTGCATATATTTCAGATCAAGAGTTTGGAAAGTTAGCAAAGACCATTGACATCAGCCCTATTCTCCAGCCAGAGGGAGAAGGAAGGGAAAGTCTAGTCAAACAGAAATCTCCTAGAAAAGTAAAGAAATATCAAGTAAGATATAAAGCTAGTTTTTCTAATTCTAAATCTGTCATATTTTGGGTTTTTTGTCAGTTTGTTTGGGTAGTGGATAAGTGCATAAAATATGTTTGATTCTGAATGTGTAAAATTTAATGTGAAGCCTCACAGCTTCTATTTCAAATGCCAGTTTTATCTGGATGTAAGTAGACATTAAATTGTAAAGAATTTGAGTATGGATAGTTTGGTGTACATTTTTATTTGATTTCAAGTGTTTATAATAAACTTTATTAAGAAAATAACAATAGTATTGCAATCAAACATTAGAAAATATTAAAACAAAACAAATATGTGTTTCCTCCCTTGAATGGTGAGTAGAAATAAGATCTAGAGTCTTATAGTGTAATATCAAAAAATGTAACCTGTCAATTAAAAGAAACAGTTTCATAACAAAAAGCAGAAATATCTCAAAGCAAGCAAAAAGGTAATCAAATGATGACAATATAGAAATGAAAGCTACGTTTTAATAATGTTGCAAAGGTTTTAAATCAATTCTTATGAGATTATTCTAGTGACCATTTATCAATTGAAAATGAAAATAAATTGCACACCTCAACAAAAAAGTAGAAAACATCACCAAAGAAACAATAGATTTAAAACTGTGAAATATACATCTTATAACTGAAAGATACAATAAGCAAAATTAGAAATCAAGTAGGTAGACTGCACAGTAGACGAGAAATGCCAGGTGGGACACCCACATAAAGCAAAGAAAGAAGAGTAAGATTAATCTAATAGAGGAAAGGCAGAATTAGAGGGACTGTGATACTGTAGTGACAAAAGATCTAATGTTTGTGTTATTACAGCTTCCAAAAAAGAAATGAAAGAGTAATGCTCTCAAGATGTACTCAGAAACTTACTAGCTGAAAATTTGCTAAATATGCTAAAATAAATTCACATTTCAGAGCTTTTAACAATATTTTAATTTTCACATTATCCTAGACTACAATGTACTATTGAATGTATAGTACGCCTATACTTATTTCACCCACTTCTATTCCCACACATCCCCTTCTTCCCAGTTAGACTCATCAAAGGCTACAAAGATGCTGGTTACTTAAACATAGCACCCCACCCCCCACTTCCTCTGTGGAGGATGCATGACCACCAGGGAAAGGGAAAAGGAGGTTTTCTATATTTCTACCTGAGGATCATATGAGTTCCACTGTCCAGGGTCTTTATGGAAGCTTATTTACCTGTGTCTTGGAAGAAGAGGTGATTTCAAAGCTTATCTTGTACTCTTTCTTCCTTTATCTACTCAAACTAGAGCTCTTACTTCAAAGAAAAATAAGAGTGTTTATCCTTGAGTCAAATATAAATGACAATAGCCATGAAACTTTAATTCAGATTGGCCCAAAAAGATGTCCTGACATAGAGGAAGTTCTGTGATGTCTCTATAGTTACAAAATAAGGCCATAAATTGAGGTATTTGTTTTTCCTTTATATTGGTAGAAATTTCAGATAGAAAGGTTATAGCAAAGCAGAGAAACATCTGCTATAGGTTTCCAGTGATAGTTTTAGCTAGGTTCCTGTCTGCAAACATAAAAGAGTATCATTAATAGTGTCAGGAGATGGCTCTCTCACACGGAATGGATCTCAAGTTGGGGCAGTCATTGGTTAGTTGTTCCCTTAGTCTCTGCCCCATAAAACCTGATATATTAATTCTAATAGAAGAGAAAGTAGTCAGTAACCTTGAACACACTGATACAGGAGACAACTTTCTGAACAGAACACCAATCAATGGCTCATGCTGTAAGATCATCAATTAATAAATGGAACCTCATAAAACTGAAAAGCTTCTGGAAATCAAAAGACACACCATCAATAGGATAAAATGATAGATTGGAAAAAGATCTTCAAGAACCCTACATTCGACAGAGATATTTATCCAATTTAGACAAAGAACTCAAGAGGTTTGACAACAACCCAAATAACCTAAAATGAAACACAGAGAATTCTCAACAGAGGAATCTCAAATGGTTGAAAAGGACTTGAAGAAATATTCAACATCCTCAGTCATCAGGGAAATACAAACCATTCTAAAATTCTATTTTACACCCATCAGAATGGCTAAGATAGAAAACTCAAGTGACAGTACATGCTAGTTAGCACGTGGACCAACACTCCTCCATCGCTGGGTGGGAGTGCAAACTTGTACAATCACTTTGACAATCAATTTTTTGGTTTGTCAGAAAATTAGGGATAGTTCTACCTCAAGACCCAGCTATACCACTCCTGAGCATATACCCAAACAATGTTCCACCCTATCATAAGGACACTTGGTCAACTGTTCATAGAAGCTTTACTCATATCAACCAGAAGCTTGAAACAACATAGATTTTTGTCAGCTGAAGAATGGGTAAAGAAAATGTGCTACATCTACACAATGGAACACTCTTTAGCTATTACAAACTATAGTTGTGCAGGCACATGGATGGAACTTGAAAATATCATCCAGAATGCATAACCCAGAGCCAGAAAAATATGTTTGGTATATACTCACTTATAAGAGTAAATTAGCCATAAAATGCAGAACAACCATGCACAGACCTAATCCACAGACCCAAAGAAATTGGGTAATAAGGAGCTCCAGAATGAATCTCACTTTAGAGGAAATAGTCTCCAGAGGTGGATGGAGACAGGGAAGAGGGAGTGAGGAGGGTAACTGTAATGTTGGTCAGGTGTGGGGAGAGCAGAATGGGAGTGGGCTGGGGGTGAGAGTAGAAATCACTGGTGGACATCTTTGGGACTACCTGGAAGCATGGGATGGCAGAGAATGTGAGGAGTCTATGGCAGTGATTCTAGCTGAGATTCCTACTAGAGAAGATACAGACAGGAACAGCCACCTCCTGTTGCTAGGCAGGACTTACAGAGGCGGAAAGGTGTGGATGACATCTTCCCTGAACCCAAAGATACTTTAGGTACTTGGGGATAGTGATGCTTTCAATTAGTCAGAAGAACCCAGAAAGAGAGGAGGACAGCAGAGCAGTAGGAAACTTTAAAAACAGGGAAGGATCATGGCAGAAGCATCTAGAAAAGAGTACTTCAACATAGCCTTTTCTTGAATATGAGAGTGCCTTGACTACTCTAGAAACTGAGCTGCCACTTGTCCATAGCTAGGGTGCCATAAATTGTTTTACTACCATATCAAGGAGATCTGACAAGAAGATTCTAATTTAGGGACCTCATACACATGCCTGAAATGCGTGAAATCTGGGGCTGGGGATATGCAAACTGTACAGAGGAAGAATCTTTTCCAGAGAATCAGTTTTTCACATTTGGCACCACGACTGTGGGCTAATAGTAAGACTTGGGGGTAGGTAAAAGTGAACTGGGCAGTACAGGGGCTCAAATCCCTGGCTTCACAGAGAGGACCTGAGTGTATAAAACCATCCAACAGCGGTGCGGTCCTTTCTAATTGTCAATTATAATTGCTCTGTGGGTCTAGCTGGGGTCTGAGAGCAGAGCACACAGAGTAAAGGAGCCTTCCTAGCAGCTTTGTCTCGCACCACCCACTCAAGCTGCTGCCATGTGGAGAAGAGAAACTGCCCACCATTACATTTTTAATACATTAGAAGATGATGGAGTGAATAGTGTGTGTGTGTATGTGTGTGTGTGTGTGTGTGTGTGTGTGTGTGTGTGTGTGTGTGAATAATTAAGGAGCAACTGAATTTTTATCCAGACTAATGTTAATGAATAAATAAACCCTTCACAACTTGTCCCAACTGCTGTTGATGGGATAATTGGGCCTAATGTCTTAATTTTAATGCTTTCAATGCAGTTGACTTTTGTTAATGAGCTGGTAGCATACATTACAGGGTGTGGGTTTGTTACTGGGTGCTCGCTGTGATTCCACAAAAGACTTCTGGTACTTACTTCTATTGTACATCACCCTGTGGGTCCAACACAGAAACGCTGGGCTTTATCCTATTCTAAGGTTTCTGGGAGTGGGGTACTTTCTCTTTCTTCATTGTTCTTGGGGAAGTAGAAAGGAAATCATTAATCCTGATTGGATCACAGTTCTGGAACATGGGAATATAGAAGTAGGACTCACAGCATTCTGGAAAATCTTTTATAAGACTAATTTTTTGCTATGGCCCTTATTGTCTTGGTCCTTTTTATCACTATGAGATATGATGCCCAAAGTCACTTTATAAAAGATAAAGTTTCTAGAGGGTTTACTGTTTCATAATGAATAACCATCATAGAAAAGATCGTGAAATCAGGAAGTCATGTCACTAGAGCAGTAACTGAGAGCTTATACTTTGTTCCACAATCAAGGGTCAGAGGGATATGGAATTTTGAAACCTCAAAGCTGACTCCCAGTTTCTTATATCTTCCAACAAGACCGCATATCCTAACCCTTCTCTAACAGTTCCACTAATTAGAGCCAAATATTCAAACATGAGTCTCTGGTGGTCATTCTTACTCAAACAACCATACTCATTTACTAACTCTTATCTCTTCTATAGAAAGAGAAGACTTGGGCAGCACAAAATGAGACATCCAGAGTTTTTTAAAAAAAATCTGTAGCCAAGGCAATGACAGCAGTAGGCTGGATACCAATGTCTACATCTGGGTTTCATGTGGGAAAAATCAGTACCTGGCTCCCATTGCATGGCAGGGTCACATGGAGAAAGGCAGTCATGAATTGGTGTGCCATCTTTCTAGGCATACAGAGTTCCACAGGAGAGGAGGCAGGAGATGAGTTCCAGGGCAGGAGATGAGCCACAGGAAGAAAGACCTGCTCAGAGAGCTTTCTACCATGGCCCTCTGCTCTGTAAGTAGTCATAGACTTTGTGGCCAAATTTTCATGCAGGTTAAATCATCAACAGACTTGAGATCACACCAGAGGCATGAGTTCATGAACTGTAGGGGCATTTTAATCAAAAAGGAGACCTACCACTGTTAAATTAGCTAAGCTTCAGGCTGAGTTCTTCCAATCTTTTAGCAGCAGCGTTTTATGGGAAAGCAGAGTTTCAAAGCCTGAGCACCTAGTGTCTCTTACCTGTTCCTTCCATCCAGCTTACAATATGTATCAGGGCTTGACATAAGAAAGTTCCTCTCTTGTCACTCAGGCCAAATAGTGACAATGACAGTGGTGACATGATAGCATTACCTAGCACACTGTCAGATTCCAGACCCTCCTTTTCTCGCTGCTCTCAATGCTTTCCTAGTAAAGGTTTGCCGTGAAGCATCAAGGGGTAGCAGAAAATACCTTCCTGCTGGCTAAATACACAGATAACTGTGTGTCCTCCAGGGTTTAGTCCTGAGTGGGTACATGTTCCTCTAGGCATACAGTGTTCTCCAGGAAGTGGTAGAATCCTCAGTTTGGGCCACCCTGATATACTCAGATAATTACCAAAATCTCTTTGGCTTAAGGAGAGATTCCAGAAATGGTTTTAGGCTTTCTTTCTTAACAGCCCATTCTGACAGCCTAATGGTGGAGAGCATTCTCTCCAGAGCTCTATAAGATGAAGACATTTAGAAATCAGCATAATATGTATGTTTTAAATACATTAATGCAGTTTTATGGAGTAGTAAATGCAAGGAGAGAAATTCACTGTTTGCTGAATTTTCATAGAGTGCCAAGAAAAAGGCACATTTCACCTATTCTGGCTAGTCTTACGTCAACTTGACACAAGCTAGAATTATGTGAAAGGAGGGAACGTCATTGTGAAAGAAGAACTCCATAAGATTCAGCTGTAGGGTATTTTCTTAATTACTGATTGTGTGTGTGTGTGGGGTCATCCCTGGGCTATTGTACTGAATTCTGTATAAAAGCATGCAGAGCAAGCCGTGTGAAACAGACCAGTATGCAACACCCCTCCGTGGGCTGTGCATTAGCTTTGACTCCGGGTTTCTGCCTTGTTTGAGTTCCCGTCTTGACTTCCTTCAATGATGAACAGCAACATGGAATCATTGCAGCACTAGGAACCCCAACTGAGACATCACCTTTTACCACAAAAGGTGTTGGATCCCTAACCTCACAACTGAACTCCTAATTTTACATGTGTAACTTTGTCCTGAATGGGTTTCTAACAGTGTATCAGGGGAGTTCTCAATAGGTTATTACATATACCATGATGTAAATGATCATGTTATAAAAGCCCTCGGCACCCTTTTTTCAGAGGCTCGTTCCATTTGGGGTCCCATGTATTAATCTTATGTGCCCACGTATTCACATAGTCATGCACTATTATGGACATTTTTTTTCATTTAGTAGTGTCCCCCTCCACCCAGCCCGGATCAATTTGTGTGATCATACATGTTAACAGATTGCTATGTATTTTTTACTAAATTATTTTCCATTTTATATCTATGTCAAAGCTCACTTATTCATATGTACGTGGATGTGGGGGGAACATGGACCATGCCACTAGAGGAATTGGCATGAAACTACCAAGGTGAAGCATGCCCAGACCTTGGAAATCTCAAAAATTGAGATTAGAATCTCATCCCGAGACATCCTAAAGTGGAGCTAACTTTCTCCCTGTTTCCCTGCCTTCCTCAGAGCAGGTAGCCTGGAGACTCCAAAGAGGTGGGCCCAGGTAGTCAGTCACATAGCATGCCACTTAGAATTCTTTCTTCCCCATGTAAATTAGACATGTCAGAGGCCTTGATCTTCAACCAATAACATTTTCCCTCCCTAAATATTCTCACACCCTTCTACTAAAGTATATATCCCTTGGTTCACCCTGACTAAAGTTTATGCATTCAAACCCACCCCAAATAAAGAAATATGAACAAGTTAGATTGTCTCAGAGACATGCTTCATTAAAGATTGTTAGAGAAGCCCTTAATCTAAAGAAGACATGATGCTGAGATGGTTGGAAAAGCCCATTCCCCCCCAATCCCTCACACCCTCACTCTTTGACCAGTATCCTGCCCATTCTGGGCTCTGCCTCATCCTTTCCACCCAGTGTGCAGCAGCATCTGGACAGTGTGAGAGAGACAGGGAGAAAGCCGAAGATGAGGAATAACAGCATTCAACCCAGACTCTGTTTTCCCCTTCAGCCTGGTATGGACTTCGTTTACCCCTTTGACCTGGCATGCAGCCATGTCTGATGGTCTGGAGGGAAGGGGAAGAAATGTAGACCCCCTTGAGGAGAGGTGGAACCCCAAACCAAACATAGATATTTGAGTTGTTTTCCATCTGAGATTTACATTGTTTTTTCCTAGTGATATTCTAACAAATGACCATAAATATGAACACTTAAAAAATGAAAATTTGGGGCTGGAGAGATGGCTCAGAGGTTAAGAGCACTGTCTGCTCTTCCAGAGGTCCTGAGTTCAATTCCCAGCAACCACATGGTGGCTCACAACCATCTATAATCAGGTCTGGTGTCCTCTTCTGGCCTGCAGGCATACATGCAGGCAGAAAGCTGTATGACGTATACATAATAAATAAATAAATGTTTAAAAAAAAATGAAAATTTGACCAGGCCCTCAGCTGAAATCACAGTCACCATCTCTACGTGCCTCCTCTGCATATGGTCTAGGGGGGCTTGAGTACACAGAACATGCAGAACCTTTTGTACAATGCAATGAAGAATAATCCTAAGTCAATTCATAAGCTATCTGGAATGTGTCTCTTCTGTTACAAATTCATAAAGTAAGAGTCTATTCTTAGAGCAATGCCCAAACTGGTAGAGACATGAATAGGTGATTACAGGTTCCTAAATACTGTGTTGAATGAAGTAGACATTGTAGAGGGGAGGCCACAAAAGAGATGTGCCACAGGTGTAGAACCCAGGAACAGATTATTTGTAGTCACAGGACTTTTTGAAGCAGAAAGGCACAGCCTTTGCCCTCACATATTCAAAAAGAAGGATTCCTGCCCAGAATACTTGGAAGGTAGAACAGTGAAGTTTCAGGTTCAGGCTTGCTTGGAATATGATATTCCTTTATTTTCTACTGTTTCTGACTTTGGAGTAAGAATGTCTATGTTATGTCTAACCCTATGACTGTATTTTTGAAGCAATAACATGCAGGCTTCCATAGGGTTCCAGAAGGAGAGCATCTTGCTTTGAAATGATCTTCCCATGTCTCTCACAGAAAATTCAATCTACATAACTTTGGTCCCCAGATTGCTCTGGTGCAGGAATAATTTAAGACATTTAGAGCTATTCGGATAGAATGACTATACTCAGATATTCTGCCTGAGACAAGGACAAGTGGTTTTGAGAGGATGCAGGAAAAATATCCTATTGTTTGAATGTTTATGCTTTACCAAGGTTTCAGTATGATTGTGTTAGTAAGGGAGGTGGCTTTGGAGATAATTAGATCAAAAAAGCAGACCTCTTATGAGTATAAGAGGTTATGGATTTAAGTATCCTTAAAGAGTAGACAACTTTCCCTTTCCAGTGTACGGGACATGGGGGAAAAGCACCATCTTTGAACTCTGGAGAAAATCTCATTTGACTGCAAATACACAAACATTTAGATCTTGGATTCTTTATGTCTGCAGGAGAAGTTACCTTCTTTGAAACAATAGGAGATGTATTTGATTAGTCTAGAGCTGAGGAAGCTGATCTTGGGGTCCTCTGCTCTCCTAGTGACCTTATTAGTCCCATGTGATCTGTGGAACACAATGTCACAAGCCTCCCCACCTCCTAGGAAGCACAAGGTGTCAATGGCAAAGACATGGACATTGTTGCGAAAGATATTGACTCGAGTCCATAATTTGCTGTATCAGTTAAATGCTGGATACTAGAGCTGTTGTTTCAATGTAATGTGACTCCCAAAGCATGTATTGGAAACTCACTCCTTACAGTAGTGTGAGGGGGCACTAATGATAGATGACCATGTCAATAAAGATGAAGGGAACAGTCATACTAATAACAGCCAATGTAATGACAGGGACAGCTAACTTTCCCTCTCTCATACTTTTGCCTTTTTATCTTTCTCCATGGAGTGTTGAAATAAGAACATTATAATCAGATGCTTATTTTGGACTCCTCAGATTCCAGAACCATGAAAAAATAAGATTCTATTTTTGTTTTTGCTTTTTTTGTCTTTTAAATATTTTCTGCAGACTATGATATTCAGTTATAGTATCAAAAGGCATACTAAGCTAAGGAGTCCTTAGTATTTGTGCCAGTTAAATCACCTACAGATCCATCCTTTTTCTGAAGCATGGGGCTAGAGGTTCTGAGAAAATGCATGTGAAGGCTACAGATGATAAACATCCAGATGCATATGGGGGCAATGACGATGCTCAGAGATAAGTGGGCAAGCCTGTGTTCTTAAACACGTGAGTTAGGTTTTCAGCACAGCAGTGATAGAGCTCAGCTCACTTGTGTAGAGTCATTCTGGGGTGCGGAGTAGAAAGCTACATTGTCGGTTGCCCCTGATGCTGATGAGTGTGAGTGAATGAGCTGGTGAGAGAATGGTCATGAGATTTTTGACTTATTCATCATAACTCCACAAGTACTATTTCTTTCCTGATCTAGCATAACTTTGTTAAAATTATTGCCAAATTCCTCCATTTAGAGAAACTTGCATAGATGGTAATGGGGAAACCACTGAATCCTTATGTAACCTTTTTCCCCTCTAAAGAAAAATATATTAGCGTTCATTAGAATTATTTATAATTGTTTTTTTTTGTAAATGAAAAGAAGAGTAGAATAGAGAAGAGAGGAAGAGAGGGGGAATGTGAGAGGAAGACAGGGCAGGGCACTGTTGCTCAGTTGGGTCTGAAAGGGAATAAGTAGGCCCTCAGGCTTGATCCTTGCTTTGTGTAAACAGGTGAAATGAAATTCCAATGCTAACCCCAACTGCTGCCCCACTGCATGGAGCCAAATGGCAATACCTGGCCACAGCCAGCTCAAGACATCAATCCTGCCTGGGAGTTACAGCTTAGTAAGGGAAGCTGTATACAAGCTGTGCCGTCACTGCTCAGGTTGGGCTCAGCGAGCTCTGAAGTCAGTTCCGAGGCTCAGTCAATGCTCTTTGACTGACCCTGCAATTCTCCTAAACCCACTCTGCCCTGAATCCCCCAAAATAAAGGACATGGAATTTTTGTTTCAAAATGTGCAATTGGGGTCTTTCCTCCTCGTATCTTCCTGGAGAGTTGCTTTATTTAGCCCTCACCAGACAGTTTCCAAGAATGTGTTTCCCAGCACCCCATCATGCTTTTAGGGAACTATTAAGACACAATTGGAGGAACCCTGCCGGACCACTGCAAATCCTGATATCTCTAAAAAATATGTTCTGTTCTCTGGCTTTCATTATTCTCATCCTCACATCCCAAGTTCTAACTCAATGGTAGACACAGAGAATGAATGTCCAGCTCGGGCCAGTGATGACCAGTGACCAAGACTCTTTTCAATAAACTGAATATCTATGAGATGTTGGGATGTTAATTAATATGATTATGGTATTTCTTATACTATCTCATTATATGGCATAAGAATTTACAACTTTGAATTGACAACTATATTACCAATAAATCTGGAAAAATACTTTGCATTTATTTTTCAGATTTACCATTAATCATTAAAACCAACAATACATAACTAATCTCACATTTTGTCCCCAATGATAGGTTTCTCTTGTAGGTAGCAGGGAGTTGAGTCTGTGGGTAGCAGATAGATAGAAGTCACAGAATGCCAGGTCATCCAGGTGACCAATATTGGACTTGTGGTGGAGGGCCCCAAGGAACAGAATTCAAAGACAGAGACTCAAATTACATCAGCCCTGGCAGTAGACACTGGGGTCAAGCTGATACTGAAGTTTGTATGATACCAAAATACTCTATTGCTTGTGTGATGTGAGAATCAGAGATTTCAAATATGGAGTAAGTGTTATGGGCCAATTGTGTTTCCTTCCCTCCCCTTAAATCTTCTCCTCATGCTTTATTCACGCTTTTTTCTTTCTACAGTCACACAGGGGAAAATGTCAATGTATAACTTCTTATGTTTATTTTAAATATTCTCCCTAGCCTGATTACCTTCTAGCTTCATTTATTTTACTTTTTGTTTATTGTTTTGTACATTTTTTCATGTGTGTATTTGATCATATTCTTTTTCTTCCTCCAAATTTCTCCAGATCCTCAACTCCCTTTCCACTCAACTTCATGTTCTTTCTCAAAAGAAAGTAACTGCAACTATAAAAAAAAAAGAAAACAAGAAAGTAAGACAAGAAATACCAAATCAAAATAAAACAAAAAGCATATATAAAAAAACTAAACCAAACAAAAACAAAGAAAGAAAGAAACAAAGAAACAAACAAAGAAACAAACCGTGTAATCCCCATGTGAGCTCCTGGGCACGGAGCATGCCTCGGCATGTGGGTGATACACCCAGTTGAACCCTGAGTGGTCACATTCAGATGTGGAGTATGAAATGCCAGTTCAGAAGAAAAGCCCTGTCCTTTTCCGGTGTCCATCAGCTCTAACCCATGTTCTCGGTTCTCTTTTCTGTTTTACTCTGCTAGTCATGGTTGAAAAAGCTCAGTTAGGGCTCGGCATGGCAAGAACCTAATGAAGCATTATCTCTGCACAGCAGCCTGGTTTCTAAAGTGCAAGATGCGTGTTTTGTAAATTATACTTGTCTGTGATGTCGAGCAGATCAGTAGACTAGAACTGTAATGGGGGCAGGAGTCTGTTCTTCCCCACCTAACTATGGCATATACATATCCTTGATAAATAACCTCCTCTTGATATTCTGTACTTCATGTTTTTTTGTTTCTGTTTCCTCACAACTCTCTATTCTAACTACCTTCTCATAGTGATTATGATGAAACTCTGTATGTTTGACCAGGCCAATTGTTTGGATAGGTGCACATCATTTGGCTATGGATTCTGTTTCTCCACCACCACCTTTACTTCCCTGATGTATGGCATTGCATGTGTGCATTACTTTGGTGTTTATGTTATACACCCTAATGCATGCCCACTGGGTTTTATCTATCCATCACTGTGCCCCTGCTCTACCACCACTTGCATCAACATTTAATCAACATCATCACATGTGTCCCTTCCCAGGTAGTTAGACTTAGACCCTAGATGGTACAGCTTCATGTGGTTAGAAAGGACCCTTAGGGTAATATTGCTCTAGTGGCCTTAATAAGACATCTGTGGTGTTCATAAATTCATACCTTACACTAAGAGTGGAGTCTAACACCAAAGACCATGGACATGTGTGTTTTAAATCTAATGGAAGCTTAATAACCTTTCTAAGGAGACAGATGTCTGACCCAGAGACCCATCAGCCAGACCCAGGGACTCACCTGTCTCTGCACTGCATTTCCAAGTATAGGTCATAATGGCCAGATTTCTTTTACATGACTCCTGGGTTTTGAACTCATGTTTGCTTAGCAAGGGCTTTGCCGACAGAGGAATTCCCCTAGTACAACTTCCCTCCTTTTGAGAATGAATAATGTCTCACAACGTTGGTATGAACAAAAATGCCTGGATATTAGCTGGATTGAGAAAAATTGGAATTTATACCTTAGCATTTGTGACCTTGAGTAAACTGTTTAGCCTCCATAGATCTAAATAACTTAGTATCTTCCAAGCTTCCTGTCCTTTGATGAATACATGTACTTTCAGGAGCTTAGTTAGTCTACTTTCTTAGCACTTGCATTAGTTTTATTGAGAAACATTAACATAAAAACCTTCTGCTGATTGGCATGGAATGGAGATAGAGCAGTCAATTTTAGCACTGCATTGGGGGCAGCTTTCTCTGAGGTCCACACTGTATATACAAATGCTCTACTCATGATGTATGCATCTGACAGCATATGAAGGCCATTTCCAAGTACAAATAATTACACAATTAGGTTGTATTCATGGAAAGTGTATTTTGTTGATGCTCTCAGGAAGAGTCTAGATAAAAAAAATTCTCCTGAGATTCTCAGGTCCCTGCTCCAGGGTCCCTTAGGGCTCTCAGTGTCTGGCTAATTCTTTACTGAAACCAGCTTTGATGGCATCTTGTAATACATTTCCAGATCAGACCATATGAGAGCCAGGCAGCTGGTAGAATGCATCAGAGCATTCCCTGGTAACAAATGTGACACAGTCCAGCCTCCATGATGGAATCACTAAATGTGGCCCAAGGGAAGATACAGGAGATAAATATGTGTTCCAAAGTAAATTAATTAATCAATAAAATTCAATGAGTTATGTTAATTTGGTGTGTTATTGCCTGGTGCTCTTGAGGAATAATTAAATTAGCAAACTTCATGGTTAGACTGGATCCTTGGGAAATGAGTAAAAGGAAACAGAGAGCTGACAAAATCATCTTTATCCCTGTCATGCCAGATTTTCTGATTTTGAGGACGTTGGGACAAATGTCATGAGGTTGGACATAGATTTGCCTCAGGACAAGCAGCACCTGTCCCCACTAGTCTCTCAGAACTATCTTTTGCCTCCATCTCATTAGAACATTCTTTCTTCCTGGGTTCCCATTTGCCAATGCCTCTGAAGACCCAGTGCTGGGATGGTGTGGCCACAGGACTGAGTGCATGAGAATCATAGTGAGACTGGTATTAAGCTTAGGTACTGACCATTCAAAAAGAAGACCAGTGTAGAGTGCTGAATGTGGGAAACAAGGATCAGAGGGCACTCAGAAGTATATTCAGACCGTGAAGTGAACACACAATTGGGCACAGTTGTGTGCTACCTAGAGGGAAAAGTAGGATAAGAAAAAGAAAAAAATGGGAATATGTTTGTGAGTGTGGGAATGTACAATCACTCTTGGATATGAATACTAGAGATTATAGGCTCTGAAATCTCTCAAATGCCTGTTCTAGACTTCATGGGTATTGTGTTCTTTATCATCTGGCTACATCTTCCAATGAGAAAGGAACTGCAGGTAGGATTTATTGAAATGCTTATGCATTTCATGATACCACTGCCGGCAGAGACCTCAGGAGTCATTGATAGTCTAGCTAATGGTTAATATTCTTGTGAAGATATTTATATTTCCAATGTAACTGGAGTTCCACTCCCAACAAGTAAGTTTGTTCACCAAGTGGGTCTATGGAAATCTACATGTGTAAATATGCACTACAGGGAGCCTATGAGGTTACAGCTGTATAAAGAAAATGGAGCGGTGTAGTTTTCCTACCATCATTCGTACAAGTGACACAGTAGGTTCTCCTGTCTTTTGCCTAAACACTTGGCACTGCTACTCTGATGAATATGCAGTGCAGCCCTCATTTTCTCACCTCTGACTTTGCCAATGACAGTAAGTCAGCCACACATTGCCAATGACCTACACATTTATCCTGAGATGCTCAGACTGTAGGATGCAAGTTATAAGTAGGGGCCTAGAGACCTGGGGGTCACCTCATCTTTGCCCCACTCACCTGCAGTGCCTTTTGTAAACTTTCAACATCTCGATTTTCTTTCAACCGGCACAAAATATTTGCAGTGAGTTATAATAGTAATAATGTCCTCTCCAATTTTGACATCTTGTGGTTAAATTGTGGCAGCTACAGTACAGAGATTCTAAGATGTTTTAATTATTAAAGTTGTGGGGCTATAAAGAAGGCAATCATTATATTTCAGAAAAGAGAACTGAGATTTTTTTTTTTTGACTTTGAGATGGTCACCACCTATAAGCCTATGGATGAATAGGGAACTCAGATCTGAGAACCAATATAAGCAGGAAAAAACAGTTTCAAAAGAGTAATATGTAGTGTGTGTGTGTGTGTGTGTGTGTGTGTGTGTGTGTGTGTGTGTGTGTGTGTGTGCATGTATTCATGTACTTCTAGGAGTGCACATGAACTTGAAGAGCACTTAGGTACTTGACAATTTCCCACAGCCTTTCTAGGAGCCCAGACTAATGAGAGAAGCTGTATTCTGAACATAGCTGAGCAGTGGCAGGCACAAGATCAGCTAATATTGGGCTTTGTGGAGGATAAATTAGAAATTGTTTTTCCACACCAAGACTTAGTTGTGTCTCTGCTAATTGTATATATGCCTTGGCTTAGGGGCCCTAGAGACTGCAAAGTTGAACACAGAGAGACACACTACTCCCCAGATAGTAGGGAGAGGCTTTTATGGAGCGCAGGAGAAAGCTCAGGTCACTTCTGGACCTCAGATTAATCCACAGTAGGGAATTAAGTTGTCTGCAGCCTAAGGGACAGCCATCAAGCTCGCCCAGCTATAAAGGCTTTCTCTTACATGCTTACCTAAGGATTATACACTTTCAGATTTGTGTTTGCTCCACAGATTCACCATGAGCCAGTTTATATACGAGGTCAGAAGGGCATTGAAATCATATAGATAGCCTAGTGTTTCATTTGTTGAAAAGCCATTTTTTCCTCTGTTGACTTTCTGCTGCACTCTAGTCAGGATACATGTTCATTTCTGGATTCTGTTCTCTTCCCCTGGAACACTTTGCCTATACTTACGACAAGACTGTGCTGTTGTGCTACAGCATTTATATTCCATTCCAATCAGGTCTTCGACTTTGGTTTTTGTGCTTCCTTATGAATTTAAAATTTACTTTATGGTTCATAATATACTATGTAACTTGATTTGGTCATTCCAAAATGGATCCGTGTATCAAAATAGTTTATTGTATATTACAAATTTGCATTTGTTTTGTCAATCAAAAAGCACTAAAAACAATTACAAGTTTAATGAAAGTAATTTAATTATTCCTAAAAGAGTATTTCTAGGACTTTGGATAGCATCAAATCTCTAGATTGGTAAGAGCACTGAGCCTTATGACCCATGGATTTCCTCTTTTAGTTTTCCTCCTTTAATTTCTTTCAGCAATTTCTTAATATTTTCATACATGCAAGTAATATTATACAGAGTTACAGGGTGTATTCATATCCTTGGAAGTATATTTATATACACAGAGCAACAATTAATGAAAAGGAAGTCGTGAATTTGAAGGAGAACCAGGATATGGGAGGATTTGCAGGGAAGAAAGGAGAGGGGAAAATGGTAAAATTATATTGCAATCTCAAAAATAGAAGAAATACTACAAAATAGTTTCATTATGTAATATTGAACATCTTTCATCTGCTTAAATTCAAAATTTTATGTGATAGTTTTGCAAAACAAAAAAAAATGGTTGGGAATATACGCTTTCATGTAGACTTTTTATAGTTTTACAATTGTTACTAAAATGAGAAAAGGCAATTGTTACTAAAATCTTCATAAAATGACAGTCATTTTCTCTGTTATTAATGCCTTGCACAATGGGTTTCTCACAGGTAAAGGACCTATATTGGTACATTATTATTAACAAAAGTCTTCAGTTTACTCAGTTCCATGATTCCATTATGCCTTGGGGTATTTAGTTTTCATGTTTCTTCTCCCCCTGCTCATTGTTGTCTAGACTTTCCTTGTTTTGGGTGACCTTCACTGTCAGGAAGAAAACGAGTCACATAAATTGTAAAATATTCCTTGGTTGAGATTTGATCTTCTCTTCATGATTAGACTGCGGTTTTAGATTTCAGGAAGGATGGATGGCCACCAAAATAAAATGCCAGTCTTGTCACATCGTATCAAGGATAGAAATGATCAATGTGAGTTATCACTGTTATTGTTAGCCTTGATATCCCAGCTGCAAAGTATTTTTTTCAAATTTCAACACAATGAACTCTCCGGAGTGAAATTACTATGCTCTGCCCACACTTCTGTAACAGGTTTGCTATCCCAGTTTAACAAAGTGGCCTTTATGTAACACACCTGGAATTCTTCTGCATAATGCCTTTGTCACATATTCTCAGTTATTTATTTAACAGGTTGTTTATCTCAGCAAGTACTCATTTAACTTTTGAACAATTTCATGCAGGTTTTAACCATTACATATGTTTTATATTGGCTCCTGGGTCTCGTTGACAAATCCCTGTAAATACTTTTCTATTTTGCTTATATTTTATTTTGATTTTTCAGAAATTTCTTAACTTACGCTACTACTCAATATTCAAATCAATTATTTTCTCTTTTGGAGAATGACAGCTAAAAAGCAAAACTTAGAAAAAGGATCAATTTTTATATATTGAATTTACTCTTACACAGTAAACTTGTTAACATGTGCAATGTATATGCCCTCTGTAGTTTTCAGGTTTCTAGTTTCATTAGGCATGTCATCTGTAAAACAGGCAGGTTTTACTTAATTATCTCTGCTTTTTATAAGTGAGGTTATTGAAAATTTTATGGAATTTATTTGGTTATATTCACTTACCCTTACCCTACTCTTCTCTACCCACACAATATTTTGTCCTTTATTTCTTAAAATCCATAAAACCAATTGTGCTGCATTCTTGGATGTGTGGCCTTCCATGGGAATGTGGTTGACTTCTTTTTTATTTATTTATTTATTTATTTATTTATTTATTTATTTTTATTAACTTGAGTATTTCTTATATACATTTCGTGTGTTATTCCCTTTCCCGGTTTCCTGGGCAAACATCCCCTTCCCTCCCCCCTCCCCTTCCTTATGGGTGTTCCCCTCCCCACCCTCCCCCCATTGCCGCCCTCCCCCCGACAGTCTAGTTCACTGGGGGTTCAGTCTTGGCAGGACCCAGGACTTCCCCTTCCACTGGTGCTCTTACTAGGATATTCATTGCTACCTATGAGGTCAGAGTCCAGGGTCAGTCCATGTATAGTCTTTAGGTAGTGGCTTAGTCCCTGGAAGCTCTGGTTGCTTGGCATTGTTGTACATATGGGGTCTCAGGCCCCTTCAAGCTCTTCCAGTTCTTTCTCTGATTCCTTCAACATGGGGGTCCCGTTCTCAGTTCAGTGGTTTGCTGCTGGCATTCGCCTCTGTATTTGCTGTATTCTGGCTGTGTCTCTCAGAATCGATCTACATCCGGCTCCTGTCGGTCTGCACTTCTTTGCTTCATCCATCTTGTCTAATTGGGTGGCTGTATATGTATGGGCCACATGTGGGGCAGGCTCTGAATGGGTGTTCCTTCAGTCTCTGTTTTAATCTTTGCCTCTCTCTTCCCTGCCAAGGTATTCTTGTTCCCCTTTTAAAGAAGGGTGAAGCCTTCACATTTTGATCATCCGTCTTGAGTTTCATTTGTTCTAGGCATCTAGGGTAATTCAAGCATTTGGGCTAATAGCCACTTATCAGTGAGTGCATACCATGTATGTCTTTCTGTGATTAGGTTAGCTCACTCAGGATGATATTTTCCAGTTCAACCATTTGCCTATGAATTTCATAAAGTCGTTGTTTTTGATAGCTGAGTAATATTCCATTGTGTAGATGTACCACATTTTCTGTATCCATTCCTCTGTTGAAGGGCATCTGGGTTCTTTCCAGCTTCTGGCTATTATAAATAAGGCTGCGATGAACATAGTGGAACACGTGTCTTTTTATATGTTGGGGCATCTTTTGGGTATATGCCCAAGAGAGGTATAGCTGGATCCTCAGGCAGTTCAATGTCCAATTTTCTGAGGAACCTCCAGACTGATTTCCAGAATGGTTGTACCAGTCTGCAACCCCACCGACAATGGAGGAGTGTTCCTCTTTCTCTGCACCCTCGCCAGCATTTGCTGTCATCTGAGTTTTTGATCTTAGCCATTCTCACTGGTGTGAGGTGAAATCTCAGGGTTGTTTTGATTTGCATTTCCCTTATGACTAAAGATGTTGAACATTTCTTTAGGTGTTTCTCAGCCATTTGGCATTCCTCAGCTGTGAATTCTTTGTTTAGCTCTGAACCCTATTTTTTAATAGGGTTATTTGTCTCCCTGTGGTCTAACTTTTTGAGTTCTTTGTATATTTTGGATAAAAGGCCTCTATCTGTTGTAGGATTGGTAAAGATCTTTTCCCAATCTTTTTGTTGCCGTTTTGTCCTAACCACAGTGTCCTTTGCCTTACAGAAGCTTTGCAGTTTTATGAGATCCCATTTGTCGATTCTTGATCTTAGAGCATAAGCCATTGGTGTTTTGTTCAGGAAATTTTTTCCAGTGCCCATGTGTTCCAGATGCTTCCCTAGTTTTTCTTCTATTAGTTTGAGTGTGTCTGGTTTGATGTGGAGGTCCTTGATCCACTTGGACTTAAGCTTTGTACAGGGTGATAAGCATGGATCGATCTGCATTCTTCTACATGTTGACCTCCAGTTGAACCAGCACCATTTGCTGAAAATGCTATCTTTTTTCCATTGGATGGTTTTGGCTCCTTTGTCAAAAATCAAGTGCCCATAGGTGTGTGGGTTCATTTCTGGGTCTTCAGTTCTATTCCATTGGTCTATCTGTCTGTCTCTGTACCAATACCATGCAGTTTTTATCACTATTGCTCTGTAATACTGCTTGAGTTCAGGGATAGCGATTCCCCCTGAAGTCCTTTTATTGTTGAGGATAGTTTTAGCTATCCTGGGTTTTTTGTTATTCCAGATGAATTTGCAGATTGTTCTGTCTAACTCTTTGAAGAATTGGATAGGTATTTTGATGGGGATTGCATTGAATCTGTAGATCGCTTTTGGTAAAATGGCCATTTTTACTATATTAATCCTGCCAATCCATGAGCATGGGAGATCTTTCCATCTTCTGAGGTCTTCTTCAATTTCTTTCTTCAGAGTCTTGAAGTTCTTGTTGTACAAATCTTTTACTTGCTTGGTTAAAGTCACACCGAGGTACTTTATATTATTTGGGTCTATTATGAAGGTGTCGTTTCCCTAATTTCTTTTCGGCTTGTTTCTCTTTTGTGTAGAGGAAGGCTACTGATTTATTTGAGTTAATTTTATACCCAGCCACTTTGCTGAAGTTGTTTATCAGCTTTAGTAGTTCTCTGGTGGAACTTTTGGGATCACTTAAATATACTATCATATCATCTGCAAATAGTGATATTTTGACTTCTTCTTTTCCGATCTGTATCCCCTTGACCTCCTTTTGTTGTCTGATTGCTCTGGATAGAACTTCAAGAACTATATTGAATAAGTAGGGAAAGAGTGGGCAGCCTTGTCTAGTCCCTGATTTTAGTGGGATTGCTTCAAGTTTCTCTCCATTTAGTTTAATGTTAGCCACTGGTTTGCTGTATATGGCTTTTACTATGTTTAGGTATGGGCCTTGGATTCCTATTCTTTCCAGGACTTTTATCATGAAGGGGTGTTGAATTTTGTCAAATGCTTTCTCAGCATCTAATGAAATGATCATGTGGTTTTGTTCTTTCAGTTTGTTTATATAATGGATCACGTTGATGGTTTTCCAGTATATTAAACCATCCCTGCATGCCTGGGATGAAGCCTACTTGATCATGGTGGATGATTGTTTTGATGTGCTCTTGGATTCGGTTTGCCAGAATTTTGTTGAGTATTTTTAAATCGATGTTCATAAGGGAAATTGGTCTGAAGTTCTCTTTCTTTGTTGGGTCTTTGTGTGGTTTAGGTATAAGAGTAATTGTGGCTTCATAGAAGGAGTTTGGTAGTGCTCCATCTGTTTCAATTTTGTGGAATAGTTTGGATAATATTGGTATGAGGTCTTCTATGAAGGTCTGATAGAATTCTGCACTAAACCCGTCTGGACCTGGGCTCTTTTTGGTTGGGAGACCTTTAATGACTGCTTCTATTTCCTTAGGAGTTATGGGGTTGTTTAACTGGTTTATCTGTTCCTGATTTAACTTCGGCACCTGGTATCTGTCTAGGAAATTGTCCATTTCCTGCAGATTTTCAAGTTTTGTTGAATATAGGCTTTTATAGTAAGATCTGATGGTTTTTTGAATTTCCTCTGAATCTGTAGTTATGTCTCCCTTTTCATTTCTGATTTTGTTAATTTGGACACACTCTCTGTGTCCTCTCGTTAGTATGGCTAAGGGTTTATCTATCTTGTTGATTTTCTCAAAGAACCAACTTTTGGTTCTGTTGATTCTTTCTATGGTCCTTTTTCTTTCTACTTGGTTGATTTCAGCTCTGAGTTTGATTATTTCCTGCCTTCTACTCCTCCTGGGTGTATTTGCTTCTTTTTGTTCTAGAGCTTTTAGGTGTGCTGTCAAGCTGCTGACATATGCTCTTTCCTGTTTCTTTCTGCAGGCACTCAGCGCTATGAGTTTTCCTCTTAGCACAGCTTTCATCGTGTCCCATAAGTTTGGGTATGTTGTACCTTCATTTTCATTAAATTCTAAAAAGTTTTTAATTTCTTTCTTTATTTCTTCCTTGACCAGGTTATACTCTTAGAGAAAACTGACTCTCCCTCCTGCAGCAGCCAACCACTGCTTCTTGGCTAGAGGAAGGGCTTCATTCCTAACTCCCCTACCGAGCTGAGATTCGGTTGAGTTTGGTTGAGCCTAGATTTGCACAGCTCTTTTGCATGCTACCATACCTGCTACAAGCGCATAAGTAAAACTGCCCTGCTTTGTTCAAAAGACACTGTTGAATGCAATAGCATAAAAACACAAAAGGACTAATGTACCAGGAAGGGTTAAAATTGGGGTGGGGAAGTGGAAGTCAGGGTAGATGAGGGAAGATGGGGACAGAAAACCATCTGCTTTAATAATGACTTGGATGCTCCCCCCTTTGGTAGATGAGAAACAACTCTATTATTAATTGTAGTAATAAATACTCAGTATTTCACAATTGAACCCAAGAGAGATTTCTCAGAGATTCTTTTTGTTAGATTGAGAGATGTTTTTATTAGAATCAAATGCTATATTTGGCTAAATACTTCTCAGGGTCAGATGAGATGAGGTCTTTGTTTTTTTATTTACTTTCCCTGATATTAAAAGTATTATATGGGGGCCACCTCTAACTACATCCTCCACAAGATTGCCCTTACTGATAGACCAGCCACGTTGTAGGACTCCTCAGGCCTCTTACACTCCATCTAATGTCCAGAGCATTCCCTAGTTATCCTCAAGGCCAATCGCTAAGCATGCAAACTGTAGGAAGGTTTCATGATCACAATTTTCTTAGAAAGGATATAAATTTAAACCAGCCAAAACCGGAGAAGCATCCGGCTAAGTTCTGTGTTCATGGAGACAGTGGCATTATTGCCCTGGCACAAAAATGTGTGTAACCAGGCAACTTCAGAGTGGGTGACTGGCATCTGAGTTTCATTATTTGAACATGTTCAATTGAATTCCATGATTCATTCAAGCAGATACATGAACTCCACCTCTCTACCTCTCTCGAGTTTCAGAGGTCAGGATGTCTTTAAGAGCTTACCCTATAATCACATGACTGGTCTTCTTAGTGAGGAGACACAACCTGGACCATATCACTTCTAAGCATAACTAAAGTATGATCTAGAGGCTGGAGAATTACATATATGTGCATTACTCATGACACTCTGTAATGGGAATCCAAGTTCTGTACACTCCTGGGATTAACTCCATTAGCTCATAATACATTATTATTTAGCATTTTCATTTAAAATGTTTGAATCTATGTTTGTGTATGGTAGGCTTTTTAGTTTTATTTCTTCTGATACCTTAGTGTAGTTTTAGTGTGAAAACAATTCTGTCTTCAACAAGTCTATCGTGAAACAATCTATCCTTTTCACTTTGTTAAAACTGTATGAAAAGTTGGTATAGGTTTTCCTTGAAGTAGTTTGTAGAATTCTTTAGGCAAACTACTTTAGCCTATAATTTTAATTATGGGAAGACCTTTGAAAGTTCAATTTCTCAGGTAGATGTAGGTATAAATCAAGTCAGATAATTGCTCTTGCATTGTTTCTAGTAGTGTTTATTGTTTAAGGAATTTGTCTACCTTATCTAAATTGCCCAATTTATTGGCTTACTGTTCACAACAATCTATCATTTTCCTCTGCTGCCTGTAATTTGTCACAGAGCCATCTTTTTGATCTCACATGACAATTTAGTGCTTTCTCTGGAAAACCTGAGGAAATTTTTATTGGCATTTTAAAAAATGAAAAAATGTATCTTCTCAGAGAGCCAGTTTTTTATTTCCATTTCTTTTAATGCTTCCTGACACATTCTTTTGATCTTTGGTCTATACCATTCCCTATTATTGTGGTTGGAGTGTGACATGTTCCTCAAACTTTCGTGTATTTGAACACTTGGTGTCTAGTTGTGTTTTGGAAGATTATGGAAGGATAAGCTAAGAGGAAGGAGGGATAGTAGCTGAAGGTTCAATGTAAGATGAATGTCACCATGGATAGGTCTTGAGTCTGACCCCGCTCTATTTATTCTGATTGCTGATTGCAGATACAATGTGATCACTACCCTAGGCACTACTCCTGTCTCTGCCATAACAGACTGTAGTACTTCAAACTGTAAGCCAAAGTAGAGCTCCCTGAGGTTGGTTTTCATTGCCAGAAATTTGGTCACAGAAATGAGGGAAGTAAGTAGCATACTTGTTTGTCTTAAATCCATTTTGAAATTAATACACTTTAATTTTATCGAACTCAATAAAGTCTTCACTTGTCTTGACTTCTACTTTGACATAAAGTATTGTTTTTAAGAACATTATTTAGTTTCTAAACAATAGGAAACATTTAAGATAAACTTCTTTTATTGGTTCTAATAAAATACTACTGTGCCTCAAAACCTCTTTATTTAAAAGTGTGTGTGTGTGTGTGTGTGTGTGTGTGTGTGTGTGTGTGTGTGTGTAGAGAGAGAGAGAGAGAGAGAGAGAGAGAGAGAGAGAACAGAAAAAAGAGGGGAAAGAGGAGAGAGAGAAGAGAGAGAGATGTGTATGTGTTCATAAACAAGCATTCTTTTGAATGTATGTAGATGTTAGGAGAAAATTTTGTGGCAGCAATCTCACACATTTATGTGAGTTCCGAGAATCAAACTTGAATTGCTAGGCTTGTCTGAGAAGTACTTTTACCCACCGAGACAGTGCATCTTCCCATAAAGGTATATTTTTCATATTATTTTGGTCTGTTTGATTGACTGATACTTTCTATGGCATGTAATATTTTCCATGGTGAAAGTATCCTAGATGAAACAGAAAAGAATGCCTACTGTGTTATTTGAAATACAATATTCAGCACTGTCAATTACATCAAGTTGGTTGAAAATATTTTTCAAAATTTTCATATTTTCACCATATTTCTCTCTACTTTTTCTATGAATTACTGAATGGATATCAGAGTATTCATTCCTCTTAGAAGATTTACCTTAATACTGTAACTAAAAGCTGAGAAGAATTTGACCTATGCTTTTCACATCTAAATATAAACTTCCTAGTCTTTCAGTCTCTAAACTTTTAATTGAATTTCTTCTTCCCTCATTATACATGTATTAAAACATAACTAGTTACATAATTGGGATGTATCCTTTTTCCCATGAATGATGTAACAAGGAAATAGAGGATTTGGAGCCCAGCATTGCCCTAGGAATTTATTCTGGTTGCATGTGTATAAATGTGTCTAATATAAGATACTACATAGAAAATATATCATATATAATATGTACTGTATCATAATGTGCCACATATAACATGACATGTGTTAAAAGGCATATAGTATAACATATATTAAAATACAACCAAAAGAATCTGACTTTAGTTTAGCCACATAAAACTCACTTTAATATCATTTCTCAATAAGACTGATTTGGTTGGATTAGTAAATATCATTTTTCTTATGAGTGTTCTTGTATTAATCTAGTAGTCAGCATAATCCCTGAGACATCCATAATATCTTGGCAGAGTGTGCTTGGAGAGAACTTTGATTGGTTGCACACATCACTGATTCTTAGAGCATTCTCCAGCATGCCCCTGGAAACAAGCAGATGAGTGTGTTAAATTATAAAGTATCCGAGAACTCTAAACCATGTCAAGGAACTCTGGGCACATTTGGAGGACACAGCTCTGTAGGGCATTTATATAATGCAGCCATCCTAGTTTATTACAAAGTCTTCCATGCCAAGGGTAACATCTGACTGGCCCCCACTGTTCCCAGTTAAATGTCACAACCAGAGTATCCACTGTTCCGTGAAGCCAACATGATTTGCAATGGCTAACAGGCTTTTATTTTCCCACTATGGGTCTAAAGTGATAAAAACCCAATCATATTATGACAGAAGAGATTCTGTTCTGTTTTGTGAGTAATATAGCTTTAATGCAGAGAATTCCACCTTCCAGCAGAGAAAAATGAAGGACAGTCACTTCATTTTTGAGAAACAAGGGCATCTTCCTGCCTACTGATTTTCCTCCTGCAATCTTCTCAGGATGATGCCTAAAATTTTAAAACAAGATCTTAACAAACTCATGGAGAGAATGGGTCACTTTCGTTGAAAGTGTGTGTTGTGTGTTTTCTACTATATTTAACAATCATCCCTCATAGTTCCCAATATATCTGCCTTTCCTCTGAGTTTCTCCACCAATTATTCCCTGTCCTCTGCTCAGGAAGTGGGACCAGGCTGCCTTGTGCTTCTCTGTGGGATTCAACTTCTCAAAAAGGGCTGTACATTAAGTGTTTGTCATCTTTGAATACCCTTTGTAAGAACAAACTTTCCTCTAGAAGAAGACCCTGTTTTGTTCTGTTTGATTAAGCAACGGTAGCTAGTCAGTGATACCCACCTGCCTGCCTGCCTTCCTGCCTCTCTGTCTTTCCTTCACTTCTTTGTTTGCTGAATCCTACCCTGCCTGCCTTTCACCATCTCTGCCACCCCCTTCCTATTTCCCTGCCTTTGCCTTTCCTTTCCTTCCTTCTTGCCTCTGTGCCTCCCTGTCTTCCTGCTTCCCTGCATCCCTGCCTGTTTTCTTCCCTCCCTCCTACAGCCTCCTGCCTCCCTGCTTTTTTCTGCCTTCATTTCATTCTCTCTTTCTTCCTCTGCTTTTCAAAGAAACTGCTCTGGCCAAGACCTGGATGCTATAATATATTTATCATGTTTTATCGCTACTTGTTTATTCTACTGTGAAATTGTTTCCCAGGTAGTGATTAATTTAGCCAAGACTTCCTCTCTTATTGCACAATTTGCAGTATCTGTGAAGATGATGCTAATTTTGAGGCGCTATTATCAGATTGTCATTAGTTTTGTCAAACATTGATTCCGATGCTGTCTTCTGTCACTCATGCTTGCTTCTGCCCCATTATTCATTCCTCATGACACTTTTCTTGTGAGGATGATCAATGAACCTTACACCTTCTCTAAGATTAAGAGTGTTAAACAAGAAGACAACACAAGGTCTTATATTTAGGTTAGATGATCAGATTATCACCATATGCCCAGTGCAGTTTCTCCACTTCAGTTGCTAAACTTTTGAAATGGTTGGCATGTCTTAAGGGGCAGGGACAAGGGATTGACTGGGCCCTCATGTCATAAGTGATTGAATTTCTGGGTGACTGACAAATTCCTAGTGAGGTGGGTTTAAATAGGCAGGTTACTTCATGGAATTAAATCTTACCTTAAGTTTTGTTACAGTAAACCATTAAAGTAGGAGGATAATAAGATCATTTGAAAACACAACAGGGCAGCTGCTAACACTGAACTGAACTGGCTGAATGTGAATGGTTTCCAAATGAGTATGGCGATGGAATTGCTAGACGTCCACCCAAGTGGAGCTCAAGATTTAGTAGAGAAAATATCGCCTGGCACAGTGTGAGATCCCAAAGCCTATGTGATTGGCATCAGTGTATTACATCTATATACAGTAGCGCCTTAGATATCAGTCATGAACTCAGAGCTGTGAAGCCAGAGGATCCAGCAGCAGCTAGTCTTTGGCTGAGGAGTGCTCTTGTTACAATATGTAAATAGCATCCAAGACAGATACCTAGCCTAGTGGAATGGGGATCAGGTAGAGCAGTGATCAGACCAGAGTAATAGCAGATAGTGTTGGTCAGAGGACTTGACTAACAGAAGGCCAGACACTATGCTAGGTCATGATATTTTTCTCAGGAGTAGATAAGGAATTCCTCATTTTAGAGACAAGTGGCTGCATATAGAAAATGAATTCCAAGTGAAACCTGATGGATTACATCAGTATTCATGACAGTAAAATCATAAGTGTAGGTCTCTGTAAGGCCCGTAAATTAGTACCATGTCATCAACATGGGTACATACCTGGAATTTGATAATTCCCTGAAAGCACAGATTCAGAGTACAATTCAGTTGGAGTGCTGATAGTGAATATCAGAAAATCAATACCTGACACCTAGCAGCTTTCTTCAGATGCTGTAGAATGAATAAGCAATAAAAAATATCTTATACTGGGAAAGACAATCAAGGCATTCCCTGTCAGTATGCTGGTATTGTTATGCTTGGATAGGGGTAACAACTTGACCCATGGCAGCCAGAATAAAAATCCAGGAAATGTACACATGTATTGAAAAATCACATAGTATTGCATTGACACATACAAATTGTGTGTTTTTATATATCATTTAAAGTACAGTTTTAAGATTTATTTATTTATTTCATGCATGCGGGTACACTGTCCCTGACTTCAGACACACCAGAAAAGGGCATTGGATTCCATTACAGATGGTTATGAGCCACCATGTGGGTGCTGGGAATTGAACTCCCGACCTCTGGTAGAGTAGTCCGTGCTCTTAACCACTGAACCATCTCTCCAGCCCTAAAGTATATTTTTAAAAATTTTAGTAGGAGGGAGATCTGTCCCTAAAACATGAAGACAAACAAAATACCATATAAATGTTTATGTCTCCAATGCCTTGCCTTGAGTATATATTATGCATAGTATCTTCAGCAATAGGAACTTACCTTATACTTCTAGAATACTTATACAGTCATAGACAACAGCAATAGCATATAGCATTTCTGAAATCTCTTGAAAACTTCAACCAACAATTCAAATGGGAGCTTCTCATTTGTGGTATTGGGTTTTTACTAGATAGTCTATGGCTCTGGTGGAGTAGGAGCACTGTTAGTCCAGATGGAAAAATTTCATATATACATATAAAATGTCATATAAGTGTGTATAAAATTTCATATCATATATAGTTATACATATGTAATTATAGATAGTAATGTTATTTCTATAACTTTTTTAGACAGCCTTACTGTTTTTGATTTTTTTTTCTTATTTACATCATTCATTACTACATCCATCTCCCTTTTTCCCAGTTTTAAGGGGATTGTTCTATTCCCTGTCTATTGTCCCAAACTCTGTGATCCCCTTTTACATTCTTGGCTCTTTGGGGGGGTGGGTTATTTGTTTGTTTGCCATCTGTAGATTTGGGGCTAGGAGCCTCATATAAAAGAGAAATGATGCTTGTCTTTCTTGGTCTGGGAAACCTCAGTAACTCTGATCTTTTTACATTCCATCTATTTACCTGCAAGTTGCATAACTTCATTTTTCTTTACATTCGAATAGTATTTCTTCTACAGTATGTAAGTATATATCACATCCATTTGTGAGTTGAAGAACATATAGGCTGTTTCCATTTCCTAGGTATTGTGTCTAGAAGGGCACTGGACATTGTTAAGTATCCAAGTATCTGTGTAGTACAATGTGGAAACATTTGGACATGTGCCCAAGAGTGGCATAGGTAGGTCAAGTAGTAGATATTATAGATTTTGAAGATTCTCCACACTGATTTCCAGAGTTGCTGGACCAGATTTTAGTCTCACCAAGAGTGAAGAGGTTCCCAGTTCCCCCAATATCTTCTTCAGAATTTGTCGTCTTATTTCGACCTTGTCTTGTTTGTCTTGATAATTTTTTACTATTCTGACTGGGATGAGATAAAATCTCAAAGTTTTTTTAAATCAATATATCCCAAATTAACAAAGATGATGAACATTCTCAGTCATTCTTATTTATTTTTTTAAGAACCTTCACCCACCTGGGGGTCCATCCTGTCTGCAAACACCAGCCCACACTGTTGTTGGCAACAGGGGTTTGCTGAGAGTAACCTGATGTGGCTATTCCCTGGGAGGTTCTGCCAGCACTCGGCCAGCCAACCATCAGACTGAGCTCAGCGACCCTGGTGGGGGAGTTGGGGGAAAGACTGGAGGAGAAGAGGGGAATTGCAACCCCATAGGAAGAACAACTGGCCAGACCACCTGGTGCTCCCAGGGACTAGACCACCAACTAAGGAGTGTACAGGGAGGGATCAATGGCTCCAGATACATTTGTAGCAGAGGATGGCCTTATCTGACTTCAATGAGTGGGGAGCCTTTGGTACTCTGGACGTTTGATGCTCCAGCATAGGAGGATGCTGGAGCCTTGGGGCAGGAGTGGGTGGATGGGGGAGCACCTTCATAGATGCAAAAAGGAGGGAAGGAGAGGTTAGATGGAATGGAGGGAATTTCTGATTGGTAACCAGGAAGGGGGATATCATTTGATATGTAAACAACAGGAATGATTAATAAAAAAGAAAAAAGAGACCTGTGTGTTCAGATCCCAAACCGATTTTCTAAATTGATTATTATTTTTCTTTTTATTTAACTGTGTTTTTGAGCTTTATATAATCTAGATATTGCTCCCCTGTCATATGGATAGCTGATAAATATTCTCTTTCATTCTGTAGGCTTACTCTTTAGTTGGTAAAGAAGCTCTGTGTTTTTATGAAGTCCTACGTGTCAATTATTGGCCTCAATTCTTAAGCAAATATGATCCCATCCAAAACTCCCTTTCTCACTGTATGCCCTGCAGGGTGCTGCCTGTGTTCTAGCAGGTTCACTGTTCCACACTTCACATTTAGCTCAGTGATCCATTTAGAGTAAGTTTTTGTCGAAGGTGATACTTTTATTCATCTGCATCTGAACATCCTGTTTTCTCAGCACCAACTGTTCACGATGTTCTCCTTTCTTGAGTTTATAGTTTTGGCATTTTTGAACAATATTAGATATCTGTACACATGTTTGGAATGTTAATGATTTTTCCATCAGTCTATATGTCTGTTTTTGTGCCAGTGCAATACTTTTTTATTTTTAATTTTTATTGGATATATTATATTTACACTTCAAATATTATCCCCTTTCTTGGTTTCTCCTCTAGAAACCCACTATCTCCTGCTTATATGAGGGTGCTCCTACACCACCTACCCACTCTCTCCCACCTCCCTGCCCTGACATTCCCCTACACTGAGGCATTGAGCCTTGACAGGACCAAGGGTCTCTTCTCCCACTGATACCCAACAAGGCCATCCCCTTCTACATATCCAACTGGAGCCATAGGTCCATCTCTGTGTATTTTTGGGATGGTGGTTTAGTCTCTGGGAGCTCTGAGGGAGTCTTGTTGGTTGATATTGTTGTTCTTATGGGGTTGCAAATCCCTTCAGCTCCTTCAGTCCTTTCTCTAACCCCCCCAATGGAGACACCATTCTCAGTTCAATGGTTGGCTGTGAGCCTCTGCCTCTGTATTTGTCAGGCTCTGGTAGAGACTCTCAGGAGGCAGCTGTGTCAGGCTCCTGTCAGCATGCATTTTGCATCTGTAATATTGTTTGGGTTTGGTGGTTGTATATGGGATGAGTCCTCAGGTGGGTCAGATATTGTTTTTAATATTATTGCTTTGTAATATATCTTGAGATCTGGAGTGGAAATCATCTTACATAAACATACACACACACATGCACACGTGTAAATGTATGAAAAGTGTGTGTGTGTGTGTGTGTGTGTGTGTGTGTGTGTGTAAAGATTGTTCCAGTTATCTAGAGTAGTTCCATGTGAATTTCAAAGTAGTTTTTTTTCTATTTCTGTTAAGAGTAAGATGGGGGGCCAGCCAGAGTTCTGTGCTCCTTCCGGTTTGCACCTGTATTGGGAGCAGAGCCTCTGCTCTGGATCCCAACAAACTCAGCACACACTCAGTTGCAGCTCAACTCCCCAGGTGTTCTGACATCCAGGATCACAGGTGAGACTCCACGTCTGCTCCAATAACTGCCTTAACTGGGATCCCTGGATCCCAGGACACGAATAACCTGTCCAGCCAGAGATCTGTTCTCCTTCCGGTTTGCACCTGTATCTGGAGCAGAGCCTCTGCTCTGGATCCCAACCCACTCAGCCCATGTCCCAGTAGCAGCTCAATCCCCCAGGTGTTCTGACTCAGCCAGGCTCACAGGCTTACAGGCTCACAGGCTCGTTAGAATTCTGTCTAAGCTCCACCTCAGAGGTACCTGGCTATTGCCAGGTCTGCCTGACACCATAAAAGGGTTTGCTTGCCCCCTCCTCACCCTCTTGTTCTCTCTTGCTCTCTTACCCTTTTCCCCCTTTGTCCTTTCTCTCCCCATTATTCTCCCTCTCCCCTCCACATGCTCTCTGGCCTCTACTCCTCTATTCCTCTGCTTCTCTATTCTCTCTCTCTCTCTCTCTCTCTCTCTCTCTCTCTCTCTCTCTCTCTCCCTCTCTTTGCCTTTCTCTGCTCCTACTACCCTCTGCACTCCCCATGCCCTGAATGAACTCTATTCTATACTATACTTTCCTGTGGCTGGTCCCTCTGGGGAAGGGATGCCCCAACATGGGCCTGCAGAGGCACCTCCTTTCCCCATACATCACAACACCTCCCTAGAAGATACCCCCTTATCTTTTTATAAACATATTGTATGATGCCAAGACTCAGATTTAGAAAATCTGCAGGTTTGCATCCCCTTCGTACTACACGGGAACTCTGTCGAGAGATGGGGTGTTGAGCTTGGGTTATGCACCTGAGAGAGTCCAGTACTTGGATGACAACAGGAGAATGATGTTTAGCCACAGAGGGGTTCTGGATGCCCCAGACTCAGGGATCTACCTCGGAAATTGGTAAAGGAAGCAAAATGTTGGTGTTAATAGGTTGACTGGCTAGAAGAGGGAACTAAGGGACTGCTTGGGAGCTTGGGTTTAGGTGAATGGGTGGAACAAAGGAAATAGAGGATCCCGACTTATCTAGAAGATCTCTTCTCAATAAGGGGACATGTCAGCACTACCAAACAGGAATGGGTGAGAGGTACACCTCTAAAAATGCAACTAAGTGGTTGGGTCTTGTAAGGAAGATAAGGTTGTCCTCCTACCCTGACAATAGGAAAATGAGAGGGAGAAATGGATCCCCAAAACTCTATCGAGACCAAGTAAGTGGCTCCAGTGTCCAAAAGGAAGGAGATAGGCTACCCACATACCATGATGCCTACCCTGGGCTCCCTGCTAGTGATGGCAGTGATCAGATCAAGGGAGCTCTGGCCCCTTCAGTCATCCATAGCCAAGCCTAGGAGATCAGCTGGAGGACTCTCTGGGAGTGATGTCTCTCTGTCCTGTGCAATATGAGGGCAATCCACAGCCCAATGTCCCTCCTGATGGCATCTAGGACATGGCCCCTTTGGCTTGCAGAAGTTAAGCCAAGCCCTTGCCCAATGACCTTGTTGATCACATTTGTAGAAGGAGCCTGGTGGTCTCTGAGCCTTAAAAGCCCAGGAGGCTGGGGTAGTAGCTGGGGCTAGTAAGACAGCACTTGCCAGCATATGGTATTTTTGTCTTCGAGCCTTCTCATCTCTCATAGCACACTTTGAAGGCCAGGGCCAAAGCATCAGCCTGTAGAGTTAGAGGCCTCCTTTCCAGCTTTCTAAGTTTGGCTTTTATATCAGGGTAACTCTTGGAAAAGAAATAGGTCATCAGAAGTTGCTTACCTTCCAGGTTTGAATGTCTTGTAATAAAGCCTTTGTGAGGCATTCTAAAACTTGAGATGGGTTTTCCTGTTTTTTCTGGATGACCTCTTGGAGTTTTTCAAAATTTACTAGTTTTAAGGCTGCCCTACAGAGACCAGCCAGGAGGCAAGTTATGAATCTATTTCTGGCTAAAATGCCACCTGTGGAATTATAATTTCATTGTAGATATTGGTCAGGTACTGCTTCAGATCTGAATGGATATGTTCCATCTGTTTGATGAGTCTCGTCTGCATGTATTTTTGCCTGTTCCCAAACTTGCCTGCATTCGTCACGAAATGTATTATTAGTAAGGGTCATATGTACACTGTGGAAAGTCGAGCTATAAAACTGAGTAATATACTGAAACTCTTTCATAAAGGTGAAGGAGTTAGAAGTATAGGAAGCCAGTCTACTTTCTATCTGAGAAAGTTCATTTAGCAAGAAAGGAGCGTGCACTCTGACAAGGCCATCTACCCCAGCAACTTCCCTTAAAGAAGGACTGGTGCTGGGTTAAGTGGCCCTGGCAGTGAAGGACTTGGGGGTTTGACTGTAGCCTTGGAATAGTTCATGGGAAGTGCCAATGCAGGGTGATTGGAACGACCTGCAACTGGCACAGGAGGAGGGGAGGGATCTGGAGTGGTTGAGCAAGGAGGCTCTGGGGTAACCTGGTGAGAAGGAGAAACTGGGGTGGTAGGTTGGGTTTTGGAGGTGTGGAAACAGGTCTACAGTGGAAAGGAAGAGGTTTGTTAGCTGAGTCAAGGATTGTAGCATCATCTGGTAGGTGTTTCATGGCTAAGAGAAGTTGAATGGGGCTATAAGAGAAACATAGGGAGGGGTTGGAACAAAGATAGGTAAATGCTTGGGCATAGAAGACGTCTTTCCATTTACCAGACAGCTGGCAATTATGTATGAAAATCCCATAAGATTATTTGATCTAGTGTGACATTAAGTGACTGTTTTGAACCACTGTCTAATGGGTACTGAATCTAGACCTTATTGTAGAGGCGTATTAGTTTTGATGCCCTCAAGTCAGGCATTAACTTCAGAGATTTGAAATTTTCCAGGAGACATCACAGTGGAGATCCTGGAGGTACATTCAAAGGCAACAAGGCAACCATTGGGGAGTTATTGAGTTATTTGTACCAGCATCCTGAGAATAATTTCAACAACAAAATTTCAGGATAGATGTCTAAGTTGTCACTTAGACCCTCTAGAGGCTATATATGTTGAGTTACAGTCTCACCAGAAAGTGTCCCTACTCAGGTCTGGGAATTTCTAAATGGCTACCCAGAATAGGGAGGGGTACAAGAGGTGCTTTTGAGGGGCTATTTGCTTAAGGGTCAAAGTCTTATCTTGTAAGTCAGCTAAGAGGCTGGTCATAAGGACCATGGCCATGAATTGCCAACCCCTTAGCCCATAAAGGCTGGTCAGGCCCTATTTGGGAAATCATGGGTCCTTCTTGCCAACTGGAGGAAAAAAACCTTACCAATCTGCCAATATTTGTGTGAGAATTTTAGCGGTCTGGCAGCAGGAAACATGAAGCTGTATGGTTGGTATGGGAATATTTAACTAAGTAACCCACATGGAAAGAGCTAGCACCACATGTTGGACCATGGCCGGCAGCAGCTCACATAGTAAAAGTCTGTATGTCCTGTGGTAGGAGGAGCAACTCACCTGGTGGAATTCTATGAGTCCCATAGTGGCCATCAACTTGCAGTGGTTGAGCAACTGGCACTAGTGATGTTGGGCTGGGCCTCTCAAGGACCACGCAAGGCCAGGAATATGCAGCATGACAGAAATGCAGGCCCTTCTGGGCCGGGAACATGTGGCAGCTCTAATGTGGCAGGCTCAGTGGTGGAGGGAAGCAGGCAGCTGTCACACTTCCTGGGGGTTGCCAGCTATAGATAGCCTGGTGCGTGACAGGCATTGTGGTTCCAGGCCAGTTGCTGGAACCAGCTTAGCAGCTGCTGCTGGCAGACACAGTTACAAGGAAATTCCAGGTTTTGGCACCAATGCTGTGGTAGAATCATGGCTCACATCCAGACAGACCACACCAGGCCAATACAGTCCCACGTGGAAGAGGTTTATTGAGGACAACTGAGAAAGAAGGGCTGGGGTGAGGAGAAGAGGGCAGGGTCTGCCCTTTATTTCAACTGTGACATAACTACTCCCAGGTAAATGTGGGAGCTGAACCAAATGTATGCTGGGAATTTATGGCCATTGCTATGGCAACAGATGCACAGGTTTCTGTTGCCTACAGGTGACTTAACTGCTGGAGGTGAAAGTGGTTCCTGATATCAACATACAGGCTCACAGGATAGACAAGCTCCAGTCAGAGATAGTGAAGACAGTTAATACTGGAGATAACTAGAAGGCAAGAGGAAAGCACAAGAACATAAGCAACAAAAATCAATTCTTCTTGGCAACATCAGAACTCAGTTCTTCCACCACAGAAAGCCCTGGTTACATCTCTAAAGATTCAGATCTAAATTCTCATCTCATAAAGATAATAGAGGACTTTAAGAAAGAAAGAAATAACTCCCTTCAAAAGTACAGAAGAGGGAAGTCCCACACCTGCGGATCCCGGCCCGCAGCAGCTCTCTGCTCCCAGACCCTGTGGGAGACAGACCTTACCGCCTGGTCAGGTGGG